>NW_024080918.1:751250-843909 GCF_003009895.1 Hyaena hyaena
GAGACAGAATCTGAAGCAGGCTCTAGGCTCTGAGCTGTCAGCACAGAGCCCGCCTCAAGGCTCGAACCCACAAACTGTTGGAAACCCAACTGACTGAGCCAGCCATGTGCCCTGAAACACCCTTTAAAAGTGGATTTCTCTTGGAATAATTTAAAACCTCTTGCCCATTACAGAGGAAGCAAATAATAAAACCACCACTTGCTCACCCATTTAACCTTATCAGTAATGATATGTGTTGGAGAATATGTAATGGATTCTGGTTTTATATGATCCTAAGACAAGACTGTGGTTTGCTAATAATTTTATATTTCATTTTTTTCTTACTTTCAATATTGAATTAGTCTTGCCATTCGATAGATCTGAGAATGATTGCCCATGGCTGCTGCTTACCAATGTCTGTCATTGCTATCCGTTGCCCGACTCTGTCTAGAATATTAATTGGGAGATAGTAGATAAAGTCACTGCTTTTCCCCCATCATTTCTGCAAAATCATGCTGAAAAGACTTAATAGGAGCTGGAAATCTGGGGATTGAAAGTTGGTGCCAGTGATCCCCTCTGGAAGACAGTGTGGAAGTTCCTCAGGAAACTAACGATAGAACTCCCCTAGGACCCAGCAATAGCACTGCTAGGAATTTACCCAAAGGATACAGGAGTGCTGATGCATAGGGGCACTTGTACCCCAATGTTCATAGCAGCACTCTCAACAATAGCCAAAACATGGAAAGAGCCTAAGTGTCCATCAACGGACGAATGGATCAAGGAGATGTGGTATATGTATACAATGGGATTCTACATGACAATGAGAAAGAAAGAAACGTGGCCATGTGTAGCAACATGGATGGAACTAGAGGGTGTTATGCTGAGTGGAATAAGTCAGGCAGAGAAGGATAAATACCATATGTTTGCACGTGCAGGTGGAGTAGGAGGAACTTAACAAAGGACCATGAGGGAGAAGGGGAAAAATAGTTAGGGAGAGGGAGGGAGGCAAACCAGGAGAGACCCTTGAATGCTGAGAACAAACTGAGGGCTGATTGGGGGTGGGAGAGAGGGGAAGGGGGTGATGGGCATGGGGGAGGGCACTTGTTGGGATGAGCACTGGGTGTTATATGGAAACCAACTTGACAATAAACTAAGAAAAAAAAAAACTGGTGAATGAAATCAACTTGTATGCCTCTACAGGGAGCCCAGGTCTAGAGCAGGGCCTGAAAAAATAACGGAGGAAAGGAAAGAAGGAAAGAAGGAGGGAGGAAAAGACGGAGAGAGAGACAAAAACAGAGAGAAAGGAAGAAAGCAGGGCCTAAAAATCTTTGCAGATAAGTTTGCCAAACTTGAGTATTATCAACAAATGAAGGTTGACAGACTTGAAACCTTCAAAGTAGTTGAACCTTTGAAAGCTATGAACCATTGTGAAAATAAAATGGGATAACCTCAAAGTAACATTATAGCAAGAACTGGAAAGCCAGTCAGTTAACTCAGAAAGAACACATCAGCAAAACCCATCTGATTGACATATTATTGTATCTTTTGACTTTTGACCTTTTTTGTTTGTTTTGTTTGTTTTTTAATGTTTGTTTATTTTTAAGAGAGTGCAAGTGGGGGAGGGGTAGAGTGAGGGGGGCAGATGATCAGAAGCGGGCTCTGCACTAATAGCAGTGAGCCTGATATGGGGCTTGAACTCAAACTGTGAGATCATGACCTGAACCAAAGTTAGATGCTCAACTGACTGAGCCACCCAGGTCCCCCTGACTTTTGATCTTTAAAAAAATGTTTTATAAGGCTGAAACTTAATTGCAGAGAACTACAGTGGATGCTACCTGAACAACTTGTCATCTGGAGGAAACTATTGGCAGTTTTGTAAAGGAGAAAATAAAGGACATAAAGACTATATTTTCAGAATTTATCACTATTAAAATGTTATTTCATGGCAAAGCTTTAAAGGTCTGCACTGCTACCTGCCAAAATATACAAAACACTGATGAAGATCTAGAAGTTTTCCGAAATTGTCCATATCAACCAGATTATTCATCCTGTTTAGATATTGTGAGAGCAAATCCAAAGTCAGCTCTTCAGAGATCACTGTCAACTAAGTGTGTATGTGAAATAGAACAGGTAGTCACTGCTGACTAAGAAAGGATCAACAGGCAGAAGATGATGATGAAGAGGATGATGAAGACTTAGACATTATAGAAGAAAATTAGTTTTCTTAAGTAACTTCACATTTCATTTTTCTTTTTCTTTTTATAAAATGTTTATTTTTGAGAGAGAGAGAGAGTGAGCAGGGAAGGGACAGAGAGAGAATCTCAAGCAGGCTGTGTGCTGTCAGCCTGGCAGCACAGAGCCTGACACAGGGCTTAACCTCATGACTGTGTGAGATCACGACTTGAGCCGAACAAAGGCAGATGTTTAACCAACTCAACCACCCAGGCACCTCTCACATTTCATTTTTCATCTTAAATGACTTGGAATCCAGAATTACTACATTCTAAAACTTTATACTGGCTTCATAGACAGTAAACCCCAAATGAAGTCCTACTGAAAATGAAAATTAAAGGAAATTTATGATGACCAAAAAATGAAGGTTTAAAAAATATTACACACCAGTCATTTCAATATCCTATCTAGCAGTATGTGATTTTTGAATAGGTTCCATTAAAAAAAAGATGATGTAGTTCATATTAATGCAAAGTACCTAGTTGAGATTGCAATATAAGCACTGTTAGATGAAAAAAACAAGAGATCTAACACTTCCACTTGCTTCTTTTGCTTTCATCACCTAAAAAGGTCGTTAGTCCTTCTGATTGAATACAAATTCTGTTCCGTAAAGTCTTATCAAAAAGACAGTTTTTTTCTTTACTGTTTTTCCCTTTTACTACAACCTGAAGTTTCCTTATTCGATACATAATTTACTTTTCAACAAGTGTGTAATTACTTTTGATTACAGGTAATGAGACACTAGGATATCAGTGTCTTAAAACTACATAAAGTATAAATTTTGCTTCACATAAATGTGAAAGCCATATTGAGCCTGATTTTGGTATTAAAATGAAAATGCTATCATAGTAAAGCATTATACACAGTACTGTACAACTTCTGGGAAGCTGTAATTTGTGGAATGTGGCCTAAGAAAATATCATGGAAAACCATAAATCATTACAACTCTGTAAAAATTTTTACCAAACCACCATTTAATTAATGAAAGAGTATATAGTTTTATTCCTGAAAATAATCAATTTAGTAGAGCCTTTCAGTAAGTATAATATATGTGTTTCTTTGGATGGGGATTGTACTTTTGTTATTTCATGGATACCAGTCAGGCATATAAAAATTATGAAATTCATAAAATCATTTGGGATAACCACAAAAAGCAGTCTAAGTTCTCAGTTTAGCTGAGAGCATGTTCTGAATCGATATTGTTTATTTTTAGATTTTTGGTATCCGAAAATCACCTAATCTCCCTTGTGATCATATTGTAGGTTTTAGCTAGTGCCTTACCTACCTTGCTTCTATGTAACATCCATAAATCACCGTTTCCTGTTTCCTCTACCATACATGATCTCTCTTAGTTCATAACCACTGAGGTGTGTTTGGAATTGACTTCCTTCTCTCCTGTTAGAGTGACAAGTGTGATGATGTCTGTTCTTGGCTTTTGGTTTTATTTATTTGATTTTAGGAATGATTTTTTTCCTCTCATACAATGCTGAAGCATTTGAGATTATCCAACCACTTGTAAATGTGTTTAAGACACATAAAAATATTAAAGGAGAAATGTATTTATATAGCTCACTTATTTGCAAGTCCTTTGGACCACTTTTTTTCTATCAAGGTGTAGTTGTTGTATACCATTATATTAGTTTCGTGTGTACAATATAGCGATTCAATATTTGTATATATTATTAAATGATCAGCATGATAAGTCTACTTAACATTACATAGTTCCAAATCCATTACCATGCATAGTTAGAATTTTTTTTCACGTGATGAGAACTTTTAGGATTTACTCTTGTATATCAGTTATGCCTTAAGTAAAAAAAGAAAAAAGAAAACATATTAAATTTATCCTTTCCCAAAATAAGTTACCCCTAATTTATCAAAATTCCCAACCCCACTTTTAAAAATCTATTGCAAGATGTGATTTCAGTTTATTCAAGCAGGTATTTTGATCCATCCTTCTTTTTGGATACAACCCCAAAATCTACAAAGCAGTGTAAGGGAGAATCCTGTTTCTCATCAGCAAATAAACAGAACAACCTTCAAATATACAACACAGTATTATGAAACACCATGTTGTTCATGGACAGTTGGTATTCTTTATCAAATGAAAAGTCTAGAAATTAAACATCCATGTAATTGGAATAATTTACAATAAATATTAGTATGCCTTGCTTTCTCAACTTTTGTTTTATATGTTTTCTATTTTATATGCATTTATAGAGGGCCAGAATCAATAGAGTATATGTACTGCGAATTGTTTACCTTATAAGTAACAAACCTAATGTGTATGATACTTGGAAATTATTTTAGCATGCTTTCAAAACAAGAAGTCAATTACCACGGTAATTTATAAGAATACAAAATGGTAGTATTTTGTTTTAATAGTTTATTTGTTGTTGCTTTTATTATTTTCAGAACATTAAAGGTTAATTATAGGGGCACTTGGGTGGCTCATTTGGCTAGGCGTCTGACTTTGGCTCAAGTCATGATCTCACGGTTCGTGGGTTTGAGTCCCGCGTCGGGCTCTGTGCTGACAGCTAGCTCGGAGCCTGGAGCCTGTCTTCAGATTCCGTATCTCCCTCTCTCTCTTTGACCCTCCCCTGCTCACACTTTCTCTGTCTCTTTCTCAAAAATAAGTAAAACCTTTTTAAAAAATTTTTAAAAAGGTTAATTATAACAATATTTCAATTAAAATAATTCACCACAGTTTTTATTTTATTCTGAAGACCAATTGCTATCTGTGTCTTTGTTTTTTAAAGGTGTTCTTAAGGACTATCTAAGAGAACTTCCTTCTCCTCTGATAACAAAGCAGCTTTATGAGGCTGTAATAGATGCAATGGCAAAAAACCCTTTGAAAATGTCATCAAGTGGATGTGAGAACGACCCAAGTGACTCTAAGTATACTGTTGACCTGCTCGATTGTCTGCCTGATGTTGAGAGGGTAAGCATCAGCGGTATACCATTTCCCTGAAAGCCAGCTAATAAATATACACTTAGCTCCAGAGCTACAAATAGTTTTTCAGGTATTTCACCTCTGTGGCACTTATGAGTTTAAGCTGTGTCTTTACTGAGGGCTAGATTTAAACAGCATAAATCTAGATGACAATTTTATCTTTTCTGTTTATAATTTTAGTCTAGGCATAGGTACTTCCTTTAATAATAACCTTGTTATTAAAATAATATCTTTATTATAGAAAAATTGAGAAGATATGGAAAAGAAGAATGGAAAATTGCAATTATCAATATCCAAAGGCAACAATAATTAATGTATTAGTTTATTTCCTTTTAGTATTTAAAAAAAATGGTGACTGTTTCTGTGTAAGACTTAAGCAACCCTCACCACCATCATCATTTTCCTTCTTGCCTCTTCCCATTTGCCTCCTTATAGTCTAAATCTTGGGACCAGTATCTTCAGGACCAGAGGAAATAGAAGGGTAGCTGGGTCCACAGAACCAGTCTTAGCCTAAGTTTAGCTGATGTTCCTTAGAACAAAAGAGAAAATAAAAGAGAGATGGCTGGGCTTGTCCAGATGAGGCCAACTTTGCCTATATTTCTTATCATGTAAGGGTAGAAAGGGCAAGAGTAAATGTGTGAAAATATTAAGTCCCATATCTTCATTCACCTTTGCTGTTCCCTTCTAAATCCCTTTGCTGTGCTCAGTACAATTAGATTAGCAAGTACTACTCCTGTGGATGTAAAGAAGGGAACAGCTACAAAGAGGTAAGCAGAAGCAGAAGGGTGGAGTGAAAGAGTAGAAATATTCCTTCTTTGATGCAAGGTAAAATTGTGTCATTTGACGTACACGTGAAGAAATGAGTGTCTGGAAATTTAAATCACTTGCCCAAGTTCTATAGCTTTTATGAGTGCTGTAGTCTGTCACCTGAATTTATAGGTCTTTCTGGCCCTAAAGTTCATGCTATTAGCATCCTTTCTATAAAGGCTGTATAACATTCTATTGAGTGGATTTGATATAATTAATCACTATTCTCTTTTGTATAACATTTGGGTTTTGAGCCTATTTGTATATATTTGTATGCAGAGATTTCTTTTCAGTTAGAGTTACTTATTTGGAATAGAATCTTAGAGTAGAATTGTTGATTTAAATGATGTGAACATTCGAGGTGCCTGGGTGGCTCAGTCGGTTGGTTAAGCGTCCGACTTCGACTCTGGTCATGATCTCATGGTTCATGGGGTTTGAGCCCCACGTTGGGCTCTGTGCTGACAGCCACCTCAGAGCCTGGAGCCTGTTTCAGATTCTGTGTCTCCCTCTCTCTCTGACCCTCCCCTGCTCATGCTGTCTCTCTCTCTCTCAGAAATAAATAAAATATTTTTTAAAAATTAAAAAAAAAATGATGTGAACATTCAAAGGCTCTTAATACATTTTCATATTACTTTTCAAAAGAGACAATAACAATGGCATTTTTGGGCTCATCTTTATTTAGCAGACAAAAAATATTTTAAATTATATTTCTTGGTTTGCTATTGAGATTAAACCTAAGATATTTAGGCAGGTGTGGTTGTGTGTGTGT
Organism: Hyaena hyaena; assembly: GCF_003009895.1. NCBI lineage: Eukaryota > Metazoa > Chordata > Mammalia > Carnivora > Hyaenidae > Hyaena > Hyaena hyaena. The sequence continues at coordinate 757,991 of NW_024080918.1, forward strand.
GTGTGTGTGTTGTTGGTCACAGCACAGTATGCTGAAAGTAGCCTTAAGATGACAACATATGTACAATCCCATTTATGTTAGGAAATTTATAGTGAGTGGAGAAGAGGAATAGATATTCATTATTTACATTGTTTTTATGATTCATATATTTGATTTGTTTTGATTTCAAAATACCAATTACAGGCTTCTCTAACTTTCATTCTTTCTTCATTCCTTTCTTTCTCAGCTGAACAAGAGAAGAATATTTATTTTGGCTGTCCTTATTTCTTCACCACCCTTGGCTATTCAACACATTGTAATCTGGCTCCCTACCCTATCTTTCTGGACTTGTTTTTGCCAAGGTTACTAATGACCTTCTGATCACTGAATCCATTTTTCACTTTTGGCTCTAGAAATATGTCATTTTGATTGTTTCTTTTTTAATAACTTTTTGAAATTACAGTTTTATTTGGCATTCATTTCTTTAATACAATTATGAAGAAATTATACTCTCATTTAAAAAAACATTTTTTTAATGTTTTATTTATTTCTGAGAGATAGAGACATGGCATGAGCAGGGGAGGGTCAGAGAGAGAGGGAGATAGAGAATCTGAAACAAGCTCCAGGCTCTGAGCTGGCAGTTAGCGCAAACCTGATGTGGGGCTCGAACCCATGAACCGTGAGATCATGACCTGAGCCGAAGTTGGACGCTTAACTGACTGAGCCACCCAGGCGCCCCTGTATACTCTCATTTTATTTGTTAAATGATTGATCACAGCCAGTACTTCAAAAACATTTCTTTCTGTAATTGATTAGACCTAAATAACCTTCTACCCCTTACTATTTCTTCAGGTTTTAAAAAGGATTCTTTTTTGGGGCACCTGGCTGGCTCAGTTGAAAGAGCATGTGACTCTTGAGCCTCAGGGTCATGAGTTCAAACCCCATGTTGGGTGTGAGATTACTTAAACAAATAAAAATACTTCTTAAAAAAGTATTCTTTTTCAACAAATTATTCTTTTCTTTTCTTTTTTTTTATCTCTAGCTATTCTATTCTTTTTTCCATGGTTTGTCTACTTAAGGTGTTTGTTAGTTAAGCACACTGGCCTTTTTCCTAATCTGGATCATAATAGACCCTGGCCATGTTGGAAATTGTTGGCTTCCTAGGTTTAAGGTTGGTAGTCCCCCAGGGGTGCCTGGGTGGCTCTCTCTCTCTCTCTCTCTCAGAAGTAAATAAAACATTAAAACAAAAAAGGTTGGTAGTCCCCTACTTATGACTAGAAGATTTATCTGTTCTTAAAGATAAACACTCTTACATAATCCCTTTTCTATCACAGCCTTTGCTGTTTTCATTTTAGAGGAGGGAAGAGAGGAAAACGTTGATGTATATTTTCCTAGGGACTCCAGTTGAAATTTGGAATGCATTCATGAGCCTTTTATAAAGACTATACATTTTAACCATCTAATCAATCAAAGTATGTCATTGGAACCCAAGGGTCCAATCTTTGAAACCCCCTTCTGAAAAGTAATAGAATGTCTGTTTATATTTTCTGCTATAAATTGTGTCCTTGAATTTGGCCCTGTGTATAACTTTATTAAATGAAATGTAATTTAATTTAGGCAACCCTAAAGATGTTGTTGGATCATTTGAAATTGGTGGCTTCTTATCATGAAGTGAATAAAATGACTTGCCAGAATTTGGCTGTGTGCTTTGGACCAGTATTATTGAGTCAGAAGCAAGAGACTTCCACCCATAACAACAGAGTCTTTACTGACTCAGAAGAACTTGCAACTGCTTTGGATTTCAAAAAACATATTGAAGTTCTTCATTATTTACTTCAACTCTGGCCAGGTAAATGATTCTGTGGAAATAGTTTTCTCTTTCAAGGATAGAGTGTTGGAATTAGCTAATCACTAAATCTGCCCATATATGATTGAAGAAAATATTTTCTAGATTTTGCTTTTTCCTTTTAAATTTTTTGCTTTTGCTGATATTATAGCCATATAGATCAACATACACATTTTGGACTAGGTCAGATCAGGATTTGTATCCTGGCTGTGTTACTTATTAGCAAATTCTTTAACATCTTACAGCCTCAGTATCATCTTTTGTCATAGGGACTTAATAATATGTTTATGGGACTTATAGAAGGATTAAATAAGGAGTTATGTATGTAAGCTGCTCAGTGCAGCTCTTGTCACATATTAGGTACTCTGTAAATATTAACTTCTTAGTCTTCTCATTTTTAGTTCAACTGGTATGAAGCAGAATTCATTTTACTCCTTCATTCAGTTCTTCTTCCTGACATCATTACTGTATTCATGGTCATTCTTCAAATTACCCAGGCTTGACATGACAGTTATCTTTGATCTTTTCCATCTTTCTTATCCATCCCTTGTTCCAGGCAATAACTAAAAGCCGACAATTATTTTCCTACTCTATCTCTTCTATAGTTTCAGAGCTAAAAGGAATACATATTTAATTAGATATTCTAATGCTGTATTTAAGTTCCAAATTTTTCTAATCCTGCAGTAACCCCTGCTTCCCTTCCCTACCCTGCATAGTACCAAACATGAAAGTACCTAGGAGCTCTGTGTAGCATATAGTGGTAAAAGTGGTTGGGCCCTGGAGTCAGGCTTGGATTCAGATCCAGATTGTGGCCCAGGCATATACTTTAATTCCCCTCAGTATGCTTCCCTATAAATAGTGCCTACCTCGGGGTTGTGAAGATTCTGCAGATAAAGCATCAAAAGCAGTGAGAAAAGTGTTTTGTGTAAAGTTAGCTCTTTGTTGCTCTTTTAATGATATCTATAAGGATGGACCAAAGTGCAATGAAATGCTTGATTTAGTCTTTTAAAATACATCTATCTGATTTTAAAAAGTGAATTAAAAATGTTAACCTTTTATTTTGGAAAATTAAAATTTGTGCTTTCTTTCAAACACAGGCTTAAAAATCATTTCTAATTTATCTTTTAACTGAATTTGTATATATTATTAATTGTTTTAAAATCCTGAATCAAGATTCTTTGACTAATTTGTTTGATTTCTGCATTTGGTGCCCAACATAAGGATCTCTCAGGGTAAAGTTTTAAATGTGTCTCCTATAGTTTTTCCTACAACTACTTTAATTCTAATAAATATCAGGAATTGGGAAATCAGCATCTTCATTCTAATCACAAGTGAAAACTTGCTTACCTGGAGATAAACACAGTTTACTATCAGAACCTGATTTCTTTATCATTAATTCTGTATCAGAGGTTAATGTTACTTAAAAATAATAACTGCTCTTAAGGACCTGAATACACATTTTTTCCAAAGAAGACATACAGATGGCCAACAGACACACCAAAAGTTGTTCAGCATCATTCATCATCAGGGAAATGCAAATGAAAACCACAATGAGATATCACCTTACACCTGTCTGAATGGCTGCATCAAAAAGGGAAGAAATAACAAATGTTGGTGAGGATGTGGAAAAAAGGGAACCCTTGTGCAGTGTTGGTGGGAATGTAAATTGGTGTAGCTGCTATGGAAAACACTGTGGAGGATCCTCAAAAAATTAAAAATAGAAATACCATACAACCTAGTAATTCCACTATGGGGTATTTACCCGAAGAGAATGAAAACACTAATTTGAAAAGATACATGTACCCGTATGTTTATTGCAGCTTTACAATAGCCAGGATATGGAAGCAGCCTAAAGTGTCCATCAGTAGATGAATGGATAAAGAAGTTGTGGCATATATACCATCTGTGGAATATTGCTCTGCTATTAAAAAAAAAAAAAAAAGAAGAAGACCTTGTCATTCACAACAGTACGGATGGACCAAGAGGGAATCATGTTAAGTGAAAGAAGTCAGACAGAGAAAGGCAAATACCATATAATTTCACATACATATGGAATCTAAAAACCAAAACAAATAAATAAACAAAAAAACTAGAAATAGACTCATAAATACAGAGAGTAGGTGGCATGGGGGGAGGAGTGAAATTGTTAAAGGAGACTAAGAAATACAGGCTTCCAGTTATAAAATAAATAAAGTCACGGGGATGAAAAGTACAGTATAGGGAGTATAGTCAACAATATTGTGATAATGTTGGTGAACAGATGATAACTACACTTATCGTGGGGAGCACTGTGTAATGTACAGAGTTGTTGATTCACCTGAAAGTGATATAACATTATATGTCAACTATACTTCAATTAAAAAAAAACATCTGCCTCCTTTTCTATATCCCGTATTTTTCTTTAGTTATAGTACCTCAGACCAAGGGCAGAAAGATGAGAGTAAATACCAATTAGTTTTGCCCTCTAAATCATTTGCTTTTGGATTCAAGAAAAGGGAGACATCAAGTAGAAGCAGTGCAGTGACTGTGCCTGAGAAAGTTAATAGTTGTACAGAGAATGAACCATAGCGTATTAACTCAGTAAATGCTCATCTCGATGCATTAAATAGCAGGTTTGACTTTGCTTGCGATGCATAGCTTACTTATGTTTCTTTTGGAATTTCCCTTACTCTGGAGGTAAAAAGAGTTGGTTCCACGTTTCCCCCCTCCACCTTCGTTTTTACTTTGACTTTTTTGTGTTACTTTTTGTTTTTTCATTTGGAACAATAATAAAATTTGCTTTGAGCTTTCCATTTGAAACATCTTATCTTCAAAGTGATCAGTTAGAATCCTAGCATATTGGCACTGAAAGTGAAAATCATCCTGCCAGTGGTGTTTCAGATTGTCTTCTGCCAAGCCCTGAGGTTCTTTGGAAGCAGCTTTGGAGCCACTGGCAGCAGGTGAGGGAACAAAATGGAAACACACTTCCCTTTTGATCAAAACAGTTTCCTTTCATCTTTTATATGTATTGGATTTTTATAAATTGTTGCGTTTTACGAAGAATATTGAAATTTACTGATAGGCCACTCTTTCTCTTTACAGAAGGGAAACAGCTTTAGCGTGAGTATAACTCCAAGACCAGCTGTTTGCTGTATCACATTTTCTGTGATGAGTAAATTTGGTCCAGTTTTTTTGGGGAGGGAGAAGCTATCATTTTTTTCCTATTCCTTTTTGTTTCATTTTTCTCACTAGACTAAGCTGTATGAGGTCAGGGACTAAATTTTGCTTACCCTTACACACCAAAGTCCTAAGACAGTGCTTGGCACTAACTAGGCACTCAATATATTCTATTAAACAAGGAAATTATACTATAGATAAAAGGCTAATAAGGTGGGTTGAAAATACAAATCCACCAGTAGAAAACAAGACAAGAAAATTAGGATTCTTAGTATGTACATTGCATTTTGAAACATTTTCAGCAACTTTATGGATTACATTTTTAGTTTTATTCTGTTGAAGATGGACAGTCATAGTGCTAGAAAAACCAGAACTTTTCTTTTGGGGTCAAAATTGTCTATTTTCTCTGCATTTTTAATAGGAAAGCATTCTACCATCAGTAGTTTAAAAAGTCAGTGAAGTTGATTTTTCAGAAATTGAATTTTTAGTCTAAAAGATATAAAATATCATTATAGCTGGTTTCTTAAATCCTTTCCAAGAAAATATACAACAATAATGTTTGACTAGGGATTTGGTTTAAGTAATTGGCAACAAAATAAACCTGGATTTTGCAGGTGAATGTCAGAAGATGGGAGCAGGACCAGACAAGCTCTATCCACAGAGTCAAAAGTATGTTACTTTGGGGCACCTGGCTGGCTCAGTCGGTAGAGCATGCAACTCTTGATCTCGGGGTCATGAGTTCAGGCCCCACATTGCCAAGGCATAGAGCTTACTTAAAAAAGAAAAAAAAATGTTTTACTTTGGTTGGATCACAAACCAGATTACTTCAAAGTTAGCAAAGTACTGTAACGAAAACAACAGGCATGACACTTAAGCACTAAGAACAGGAATAGCAGGAAAATGAGGGAGAAAAGCCCGGAGACTTAGTGGAGATTAGCAGCTAGAGTAGAAAAAGGAATATGAATAATTAAACAGTGGAAAAATTCAGATATTTATTCTGCAGTTGCATCAGTTAATGGCATGGGGCATTTTATATTAATACTGTCATTAAAGATCAATTTAAATAAATATCAGGGACGCCTGGGTGGCTCAGTTGGTTAAATGTCGGCTCAGGTCATGATCTCTCAGGCATGGGTTTGAGCCCTGCTTTGGGCTCTGTACTGGAGTCACAGAGCCTGCTTGGGATTCTCTCTCTCCTTCTCCTCTGCTCCTCCCCCACTCACATGCACACTTGCAGGCACTCTTCAAAACTAAAACATTAAAAAAATAAATATCAGGCCTTTATTTTCCAGAAAATTTTAGCTCAAGAGATTTTAGGTATTCATAATTATATATAAATAGCCATCTTAAAAATATAAACAAGTGGAAATGTTAGAAACATACCTATAGATATCAAGTATTTTAATAAAATCTAAATACAAAAAATTATGTGGTCTCAGAAAAATATATTTTGTTAAATCCTTTTTAAGTTTATTTATGAGAGATAGAAACAGAGTGTGAGCAGGGGAGAGGCAGAGAAAGAGGGAGATAAAAAATCTGAAGCAGGCTCTAGGCTCTGAACTGTCAGCACAGGGCCCAATGAGGGGCTCGAACTCATGAACGTGAGATCGTGACCTGAGCTGAAGCCGGAGGCTCAACTGACTGAGCCACGCAAGCACCCCTGAAAAATGTTAAGATCACTTTAAGTCTGGGAAATTAGCACTATATGCATGTTTGTATTACTTTGCAATTATTTTGTACAGTAGGAAATAAATATTTATTGTATGTTGGAGAGTGTAAAGTGGGTGTGTTATTACTGATAATATAGTCATACTGATAATATGTATCTTAGTGAAAGATAGTATACATGGAGAGGCATTTATTAATGTAGAATAAATAAGCAAAAAGAGAAAAGTATTATGGGTAGTTTTCAAAAGCTGTGCCTCAAAATTTAAGTCCATTTTATACACAGAAGAACCATAGATAAATGTTCAACATCCACAAAAGGGTAAGCAGTGAAGCCTTGGTTTGTCATGAAGTTATGTGTATCTGTGGTAATCTGCATGGCCAGCACAATGCATACTCTTAGAAGAAATTAATCTTAATATAAGGAATGTTATTTGAGATTGTTAGATATCTAATTAAAATGGGAAAATAAAATATCTGTACTATTTTCAGGCAATAAATGAAGACTATTAGTAGCTAATGCTGTATAATCAAACTCAGGTAACAAGTGGTCAAATTTAGTATTTGTGCATTTTATCAAAGTGGAATTTGGGCTGCTTAGTAAAATAAATTCTGACACTGCCGCTAATAGAATTGCACAAAAGCACAAAGGTTAGAGTGACACTTTAGATGTCTTTGCCTCATTTAGATGTTTGCAGAAGAAGGATCTTCTTGTTTTGTTTTTTGTTTATACACAAACATGCCTTGCCTGCTTTCTGCTGTATCTTTTAATCTAAAAGAAGCTACCAGCTTAGCTACTGTTTGAATTACAGCTAGATAATAATTAACTTGCGCAGAAAGTTAATCAATGTTGGAAATTTTATTTGTTTGGGGATGTTATGATATGGCATGAATTAGCACCATTGAACATTCTACTAGCTTCTGTCCCTAATCTTGATTATGTCTGGTGATAGAAAAAATTATGGAATGCTTTTTTTTAATAGTGTGCATGTTTTGTTTTAATGCATGTTTGTAGTTGATTATTAAATGGCTTATCTTTAGCTCTGTTTTTTAAAGACCAGTTGGATGGCCGTGACTAAGCAAATTTATTGTTTGTTTCTAGTGCAACGTTTAACTGTCAAAGAATCAACAGATAATTTGTTCCCAGAGCAGAAGTCTTCTCTAAGTTATTTGAGGAGGAAGAAAGAACGACCTTGCATGTTAAATTTAAGTGGTACTGATTCATCAAGAATACTTAGACCGAGGCAAACCAGATTAGACAGTCCAGTTAGCAATCGGTATGCAGGAGACTGGAGCAGCTGTGGAGGAAACTACTTTTTAAATACAAAAGAAAATTTAAATGATGTAGATTATGATGATGTCCCTTCAGAAGAGAGAGAAAATGGAGAACATTGTAGCAAAATGTATGGACCAGATATAATGATTGAACAGCCGATACCCTTGTCCGAAGAGTACACATTTCAGACATATTTGACAATGCAGACAATTGAGTCTACAGTGGACCGAAAAGTCAATCTCAAAGATCTACAAGAAAGTATTGATACTTTGATTGGAAATCTGGAGCGTGAACTCAACAAAAACAAGCTGAATATGAGTGTTTAAAATTAAAGTTTTTTATTTGCTTTTTTGTAATGTTTTAAATTTTAAATCTTTCTCATTTTCTTATACCTCTTACAGTGGTTTTATTTTTTTACTTTTAAAAAATCCATTAATTTCTAATAAGTTCATGTGATTCCATTAAAAACACTATTCATTAATGTAATTTTTATTTATCTCATTAGATACTTTTTCTTGGGGCAAAGATAACTTGGACTTGTGGATATTGTAACACATATGGCCAATTCTCTAGAGATAACTTTTAAATGCACTTAAACAAGGTTCAGAGAAGTTATCAGCCCTTCATGGTTTTTGTACTTCATAGGAACTGCTCTTTTGTAGCTAAAACAGGTGTTTCTTTCAGAGGAACGTGGTAACTGCTCCGTCTGGCTTGCGGTGTGCGCCCATGTACACTGCAACATCCTTTGATCGTATTTCATTTGCAATGCAAATGCTGCTCTATAAAAACCCTTTTTATAAATAAAAGTAAAATTACACAAATATTAATGTATTCTGTATTAACATTCAGTAATTATTTAAGCTTATAAAAATTAAATATTTTTATAATCCTGAAATATGTGTATATTTATAAGTGCATATATGGATAGATGTTAGAGTGAGGGGAGGAATGGGCTACATAATCACATGTATCTTTATATATATGTCATGAGGCCAAAATTATTAGCTTCAAATGTCTTTTTCAGGGAAAGAATATTTAAGTTAAAGGAGGAGTTCTGTAGAAACACTTGAACCAAAACACTAGAAGCATCTGAATTAAAATAATAGACTTTCTTTTTTTTTTAATTCACAGAAAGTCAAAGTATCCCTAGTGAGAAGTCATCTTTTAAATTGAAATCCTCTAACTTCTTAAGGGATTAAGTGCCCAGATTTCTGCACTAGTGATTTACACTTCAAAAATCTTTACTTATTCTATGCATTTTTATTTTCTGCTTTTTAAAACGAAGTAACTGTGCTTTAAACATATTTATTTGTAGTAGTACATTGATAACATTGACTTTATAATTGCCCTCGTTTGTATCTAAAGAAATCTTGCCAGCATAGTCCATGCTATTGATTTTTAAAAATTAACTTATTTTGGCTACGTGTATCTACGAGATAATCATTGTAGCAGTCACAGCAGTGCTTGAAAATGTAAATTTAGAAGATTTTTTATTAAATTGGAATGTATTTTTTTAACTTTTATACCCACAGAACATGTAATTTTAAAATTATAAGTATGGGGCGCCCAGGTGGCTTAGTTGGTTAAGCGTCCGACTTTCGCTCGGGTCATGATCTCGCGGTTCGTGGGTTCGAGCCCCGCGTCGGGCTCTGTGCTGACTGCCAGCTCAGAGCCTGGAGCCTGTTTCAGAGTCTGTGACTCCCTCTCTCTCTGACCCTCCCCTGCTCACGCTGTCTCTCTCTCTCTCTCCTAGAAATAAATAAAACATTTAAAAAAATAAAATAAAATAAAATTATAAGTAAAATTTGAATTACCAACTTAGATGTAGCAGCCAGTAGAAAACACTTCTTGATGTTTTTCTAAATATTAAAGTATTTAAATATTTCTGTGTTAAATATACACTGATAAACAGAACACCTTGTTATTTAATTTGAAAGCTCAGTTGTTAAAAAGCCAGATTAATAATTATTTTTATATGGAAATTTCATTTTTTAAAGCTTTGTATAACAATTCAGAAGAATACCAAAAGAATTTGTGACAGGTATATATATTGAGTAAACAGTCAAAAGAAATGTACTTTATGTTTTATAGGAAGACTTTGTTTGCTATATCATGTATAATGTATGAATTGAATAAGTTGTTCCAGAAATATAAAAGTTTTATTAAAGTATTATAACCTTGGTGCCATGCTATTAATTATTGTGATTTTAACGATCACTTATTTTAATGTCATTGTTTTTAAACAAGCATGTTATAGTATTGGACAGTAAAATGTTATCCATACATCCATGTACCAATATCTTTTTGTGCAGAATTGAATTTTCCAAAATCTGAACTATCTTAAAGGCCAGATTTATTTTGTTATATAATTTTGGGTGGGAGTAGTTTAATCTCTCAATCTTAAATAGAAAATACTAAGCATTTTTGTTGTCTAAATCACCGAGCCCTAACTGTACATCTCTTTTGTGCATTCTGCTGTATTTAGTAGTGCTCTGTAAGTTCACGCCTTTACTTTAAATGGCCTTTAACTTCAAATCTTTTTTTGAGTTCTTATACCTGCTTTTTTAATAAACTACTGGGATCTTTCTACACTGTTAGACTACAGCTGTCATTCCCTTCTAAGTCTACCTGCCCCAATGTTTTTTAGGATTAAGAAATTTTTAATTTTAGTGCATGTACTAAAATTTCAAGCAATCCATATGGATAGGAAATAAAAAGTCAAAGTGTGCCTCCTTGCCATTCACACCTAATCCTGCTTCTCAGAGGTAACAACCTCTTCTTCAGGTAGCAACTACCTCTATCACTTGGTCTAGGTTTACTGTGGCTGTTTCTTGATTTGTCATTTAAATCATTATCTGTTGATCGTTTAATATGAATATTAAGGAATGTCCATTCCTCCTCCCCATTGATATTTTTAGTTCTTTTGGTTTCCTTTATAACTAGTAATCTTTATTTCTTGATCCATCTGTATTAAACAGTGTCTCTTGGCTTGCTACCATTGTGGAAAGGACCAGACCTATACTTCCCTTTCAACTCATTACTGCCCTTTACCTCCTAATTTCTCTAAGTTACACAATTAGTCTACTTAATCAACATTAATAGATGTATATTATTTGGGGGAACTATATTGACCTAAGTTTTTCCTTAGGTTTCTAAAAACAAATCAATAACTAGCCATTATGTGCTAGATTATGCAAAAGCATTTATAGGAAAACAGGTGATTTTGTCTCCTACATATCCAATCTTCTGTCCTGAGATCTATGCTGATATATGCAGAATATTCCAAGCTATAGGTCAAGTGGATTATTTTATCTTCTAGCTGTCAACTTCTACAAATCATGCTGTGTATCATTTGCTTCAGAATTGAGTCACAGCTTGGGGCACCTGTGGGGCTCAGTTGGTTGAGTGTCTGATTCTTGGTTTCAACTCAGATCAAGATCTCACAGTTTCTTGAGTTCAAGCCCTGCAATGGGCTCTGCACTGGCAGAGCCTGCTTGGGATTCTCTCTCCCTCCCTCCCTGCCCTTCCCCTACTTGTGCTGTCTCTGTCTCTTTCAAAGTAGATTAAAAAACTTAAAAAATAATTGGGTTATGGATTTTGCAGATTTTTATGTTTCCTGGAATAACTGCTTTTTTTTTTTTTTGACCAAGGTAAAATGCTTTCTTTACTATAACAATTATTTTATCGTGCTATTGAATTACCAAATTTGTTGAGAATGTTTTTAGCTCTCATTCTGGGAGTCTTAAAGTATATTCTCAACTTTATTTATTTTTCTTTGACCGAAGAAAAATATCTTCTTCACTATAATCTTGAGATCATCTTAAGTTTTTAAATAACTTTATCAAATTTTGACAAAGCGGTTTTTAGCTATCATCCTGGGATATGTTTTCCTTGCATTCCTGTATTTTATTTTGTTTTACTTTTTTTTTTTTTTAATTTAGGGCTTTTGCTTGCTGAAGTATATAAGTACTTCCCCCCACATACACACACACCTCCTGCTACTCCCCCCATCTCTCACACCCCCCACCACACTCACCTGCCCCTTCTCAAGCAAGAAGGGTGCTTGAGAGAGAAAGCTTTGAGTCCTTGCATGTCTGACAAGGCCTTCTTTTTTCCCCTATACTTCATTTTGAATGGACCTGCAGTCCCAGGTACAAAGTCACTTTCCTTGAGAACTTTGAAGGCATTTCTCTATTACCTTTTTTTTTAATTTAAGATTTTACTAATTTATTTTTTAAGTTTATTTTTGACAGAAGATGAGTGAGGGAGGTGCAGAGACAGAGGGAGACAGAGGGTCCAAAGTGGGTTCTGTGCTGACAGTGAGCCCAATGTAGGGCTCAAATCCATGAACCATGAGATCATGACCTGAGCTGAAGTCAGATGCTCAACCAACTAAGCCACCCAGGTGCCCCATTTTAAAGTAATTTTTATACCCAACGTATGACTCAAACTCACGACCCTGAGATCAAGAGTCACGTGATCTACTGACTGAGCCAGCCAGGTACCCCCTTCTCTGTTATCTTCTTACATCCAGTTTTGCAGTTATCCAGGCAAGAAAGATGGTAGTTTCAAATCAGGGAAGCCAAGCAATAGAGGTGGTGAGAACTGGTTGTATTCAGGATGTTTTGGAAGTAGAAGCCAAAAGAATTTGCCAGTGGACTGTGAGAGAGGAGTAAGGCTTGAGCAGCTGAAGAATGTAGTTACCATCAAATGAGACTGAGGTGACTTCACTGTATTTTTTAAATGACCTTGTAGTAGAAGTTGCTATTATTAATGTGGTGTTTATAATGTCCAGTTTAACTATAAGTACTAACACTTTGGTACCTGGTAATGATCCCCACAGTGTCACTGCAAGAGTAAGAAAGCAGAAAGACTAAATAGATATCAAAGCCAAGTTCATGTCATAACTCTCTAGAAAACTTCAGATTGTGTGGCTTTATATTAGAGACCCGAAAGAAACGGTTGGGTAGTGGTATGGTTCCTGAAAAGATTTTAGTTTCCGGACATGACATTAAGGCTTAGAATTTTATAATTTTAAAACACCAACTTTTAGGTACTTGGAAAGTGATAAAAGTATTATGTTTAATAATAAGTTTTAATTTGAATCTTACAGACCTGAGGACTTTGGTACAAAAAGGAATGCTCTTTTGCTCTTTTCTCAGTCCAGTGCTCACTCATGTTTGATAAGTATTGAAGTGCCAGAAATCAGAGTTCTTGGTTGCTTTCTGACTCAGCCAAAAACTGACTGGCTAATTTAGGCAGAAATGGAACTAATTTTTTTAAAAAGTTTCAGAGGGAAGACTGTTTTAGGATGCTAAAAATGTTTTATAATTTGATCTAGGTGGAAACTTCACAGGTGTTTACATATCAAATTCCATACTTAAGATTTTTGCCCTTTATACAAGTCATACCTCAATATTTTTTTAATGAGGAAGCTGGAGGAATAGACTTGGAAAATAAGCAGAGCTAAGAGGCTAGGTGATCAGAATGACAGCAACCAGGGCTATGACTGATTAGGATGCTGCTGTTGCCACCACTGCCACCAAACACAATTCAGTGCACACCACTGGAGTTTTGTTTTTAATTTTTTTTAATGTTTATTTTTGAGAGAGAGAGAGAGACCAAGTACATGTGGGGGAGGAGCAGAGAGAGAGAGGGAGACAGAATCTGAAGCAGGCTCCAGGCTCTGAGCTGTCCGCACAGATCCCAATGCGGGGCTGAACTCACAAACCATGATGAGATCAGGATCTGAGCCAAAGTTCGATGCTTAACGCCACCCAGATGCCCCCTGGAATTAGTTATAATGCACCATTCCTGATTCAGTCAATGACAGGAGCATCAGATTGTGCCCCAGCTTCCAGGTGTCAGGGAGGGAGCAACTAGCTAGCGTCCTTTCCCTGGAACTTACACAACGGTATTCTATGAATTTAAGAAGGGACTTCAGGTGCCAGACAGCCTGACAGTGACAAATATCCACACTGTCCTGGTCTTCATCTTACCCTATTGCCCCCAAATTGAAGTCTTTCTCTCACTCCCCTTACCTAACCCATCAACAGTTCTATGATATAGCCTGAAACTGCACTTCCCACACCCTAGACCAAGCCACCATCATCTCTCAATCCCTTACTGTTTGTTTCATCTCTTTGCTATCATTCCTCTCTCTCCACACTTACAATCCGTCCTGTCCACAGAAGCCAAAGTCATCCTTAAAAAAAGATACACCATATAATTTCTTCAGCCTCTTCTCTTGTTCCCCGTGCTCTAGCAACACTGAGGACTTGATTCCTGTCTTAGGATATTTGCACTTGCCCTTTGTACTTGTGGAGTGCTCCTCATCCAGATTTTACTTGAGTGGCTATTTTTTGTCATTTTCACCTCTCTACTCAAATGTCATGTCAGAGGCTGCCTCCCAATCAGTAGCCTGCCTTGAAAACTGGGGGGAGGAAGAAGGTAGAGATTTCTGTCTCTCTACCAAATAGGGTACTACTTGATTAAACGATGAGCAGTTATAATTTTAGAAAATGTTTACATTTAGACCAAATCTAGGAGGAAACACTTTAAAAAGCATATCAGCACCCTTACATATCTAGTTCAATGCCATCTGCCTAAGAATTATAACAGAAGATGTCAGTTAATTAATAAATGAATTAATGTAAAAGGATTCTCAGAGAATGGTTGCCCTTTTGTCAGGAAAAGACTAAGGGCCATGAGATGCAATGTCTATAATTATTCAAATATTCACTGCTGAGTAGTAATTATTTGTAAGTAAGACAGTTATCTTTTTATTTTGTTTTATGACTTTCTTGTGGAAGGGGGAACAGCCTTGGGAAAGTTAGTAACTTAAAAAGCCTTGGGTTGGTAGATTTTGGGTAATGTTTTTTGCTGTCGAATTGCAGTGTTTCAATAGAAACAATTATTTAAATAATATGTGGATGAAAAAGTGTTTCTCACCACAAGGAAGGTCGGTCTCTGAGAGAGCTTTTGTTAAAATGGATCATTTATTTGTTTATAGAAATCATGAGCAAAAAGCATCCTGATTGATTTTAGTGTGAACTTTTTGCTAGAACTGGAAAAACATTTTTCATTTTAGTAAAAGAAAATGTTTTCATAAAGAATGAACACTGTAAATAAGACTCTTCTTAGAAAGACTAGCAGAGACCATTTGAGGGTACAGACACTCCATATAATGTTTTTTATCTCTCTCAGTGTCGTGTTTGTTTTAAGCAAGTGAGAAAAATGCCTACATATTGCCCCTGGGTTGAGTTAACTTAATCCTTATCTGTTTGATAAGGCCACTGGCATGCTTTTAAGACATTTGAGTTAATCTGGGTTTTTGTTGTTGTTGTTTTGCTTAATGGAGGTATTTATGAAGTGAAAACTTGGTGTTGGCCTCAATATTTTACATACTTATTGGGCTGGAAACTCCTCTAAGGAAAGTTTAAAATTCCAACTTCAGAGAAATACAATGACTATTAAATCCAGAAAAGGAAAAGTGCCTCACATTCAAGACATTTTTGTGAAAGTTAGGAGAGACCACAAGTCCGCAGCTCACATTTTTTCACAGCTGCAGATACTGAACAGTGACCCCTTGTTCTTGACCTTTGTTCAAGAAAAGGGCTGCAGGGTGCCAGCATTTTGCGTCTGTTTTTGACTAACTTACCCCTGCCTGGTAGCCATTGTAAAGCTCACGTTTTAACCTAAGGGCAAATTTGAATCATTAGGTGAGTGACAACAGCTTGTCTAAACTGGTAGATAAGAAATGTCAGAGCATAAGGTGCCATCTGTCCCAGGTTATGAATCTATGTTTGATCTGCACTCAAGGTCAAAACTCACCTGGAAAGTCAACCAAACTATAGATAAAAGAAGGCATGTTAGTATCTTTTTCCATCTACATTTCTTTACAAATGTTTTCAAATGTAAAGGTGAAAATTATACAGTGAATGCCCATACATCTACCAGCTAGATTCTATAATTGTAAGCCTTTTGTTGTATTAGTTTGACCATATATCCTTCTGTCCACCATTATCTGTCTTAATTTTTGGTACATTTTAAAGTAAATCACAGACTTCAGTTTACTTCACAGTGTCATTTTGGAAGCAAAAAAAATAATTGGAGATTGAACTTTGTGTGATTATAATGAACTCCTAAAAGAGTCACAAAATATGTGAATTTACCACAATCCTAGATTTCATCACGGTAGGAGAGATCTAACCTGGAAATTAATAGTCTCTAAAAAATAAGGTATTTTGGGTATCTTCTGATCCTTTCCATATAACTTTTAGCTATCTCAGGCTACTATCATTCACAGACAACCTTCAGAATTTCTATTATATTCAAGTACCATGCATAATATTTTCTTACTTTCTCTCAAAATTTTTATTTTCAATTTATTTTTAGAGTACAACTTCATATTGCTACCATGAAAGGAAAAACGGTATGACTTGTCATAAACAAGCTGACCGTATTTTTTTCTGTACACAAAAATAAGTTCCTACTGTATACCTTGGCATGCATACTAAGGGAAATACCGAATTATAGCCTCCATCCTTACCCCTTTCACTTCCATAAATACTGGGGCCCAAGAAAAATCAAGTCCACATTGGAAGTTAGACACATAGATGATACCAGGCTGTTCTCTTTTTAAGGGACAAAATCACGACATCCAGACTTGCCTAAGTCTCACCTTGAGCTACAATGGCACGAGAGAGCAGGGTGAGGAAGGGTCTGTCTGAAGCCTGTCTGAGGTGGTGTCCCAAGTGGGGCACGTTCCTCATGAGTCCTGTGTTGTCAACCCCAGCTGCCCTGCCGACCCCACACTGGCAGGAACAGAGCCAAAGCCCAGTCCTTGCAGCCTGAGGTTTGGGGAACTGTCAGAGTCATGGCCCTGACCATGTTTCTTTTTCATTTTGTTTGCTCTTACAGTTTTAACCCTTTCCTACCAACTTATCTTCCTCCAACCCCCCTCTATGTTAACGTAGGTGTGGTAGGAGACCAACAACACACCTATTTTTCCTTCCTGGAATTAGAACCAAGACCTAGGAGCCAGACGTGTGGAGATCAAAATACCAGATTTATCACTGATGAAGGTAAGCTGGAGAATCTGACTGGGGTCTATGGCCAAGGAGGCTTCTTCCTACATTCCCTGTGATCTGATCGTTCCCACTCAGTCACTGTAGAGTTAGTTAAAAACAAGCCTCTCCTGGCAGGAGTATCAGCCTTTCAGTGCTGAAAGAGAAAACAAAACAAAACAAAAACATACGTATTACAGACGGGCTGGCCCTGTGGGTGAGAGAACACGGAAGGCTCCCAGGCAAGCATGCCCAAGTCCTGCTCAATTCACCAGTCGGGTGAGTCAGTCTTTGTGACTTGGAGAGCAGTTAAGTGAGGGAGGCAGAGAAAAGCTGGAAGTGATCCTCCCATACTCTTTCCTCTTGAGAAATGACGTTACCTTCCTTTTATGGAAACAGAGAAGTACAGGATGTTATTCCCTAACAATTACCTCCTATTGCTTCCTCCTATAGTGACCGAATGTCACAGGATGAACGTTGGGACCATTTGTCTAACGGAGCAGGAAGTAGAAGTGTGTACTGGCAGCGAAAATCAACATGCAAGGATTTTCCAGGTAATTGCTAGGCAATGCTACCATTGGGTGTCCTGGCCAACCAGCAATGTGGTCAAAATTGGGCATATTCTTGCCTCTCTTGATAAAATGTTTTCTCCTCAAGCCGCTGTGGCCATGTGCCAGCTCTGGTGCCTTGAGCCTCGGATACCACAACCAGTCTTGCCTTTCCCCACTCTGCCCAGTAGCAGAATCTGCCTCCTCCTCTGCCTGTAAGTAAAATGATCTTCCATTTGGTTCTGTATAACTATGTATTCTTATCATCAGATTAAGAGACTAGGGTGCGGGGGTCCCTGGGTGGCTCAGTTGGTTAAACATCCAACTCTTGACTTCAGCTCAGGTCATGATCACACCATTCAGGGGATCAAGCCCCACATCAGGCTCCAGGCTTAGAGTGCAGAGCCTACTTGGGGTTCTCTCTCTCCCTCTCTCTCTCTGCCCCTTCCCTGCTCATGCTCTCTCTCTCTCAAAATAAAGTTTTTAAAAAAACCTAAGAGTGTTAATGATGGTACTGTTTATACTTTATTCTAAAATAGGTTATTAAACATAAAGAATATGCATATGAAAATATTAGAGGAACTCTTTTGGTTTCTCTCTGTTTCTTCTGTTAACTCTCAGCTCCCTGGATGCTGATGCTACAGTTACATGTCATGTTTGCCTCTGAAAGATAGCCAGGGTTTTATTAGCCATCTCAGTTTCCCTCATCTGCTTTACATCCTCAATCACCATGGAACATCCATTAAGCCATTGTCAGCTATCTCTGTACTGCATTTACACAGGGCCTGAGTCATAATGGGGTTGGAACTCTAGTAAATCACCTAGAGGAAATGTTAGAAAAATCAGAATTGCAGGTGTAAATTAACATAAATATACATAAAAAAGCCAAAACAACCTTGAAAAAAAATAATGATTTTGTAGGACCAATACCATCTGATTTTTAGATGTCTTTTAAAGCAACAATAATCAAGACAGTATGGTATTGGTGTCAGGATAGACCAGTCTATGGAACATAATGGAGTTCAGAAATAGACCCTACATATATGGACAACTGATTTTTTAAAATTTTATTATTGAAGTATAATTGAAATGCAGTTTCAGCTGTATAGCATACTGATTTGACAATTCTGTATATTACTCAGAACTCACCACAATAAGTATAGTCACCATCTGTCACCAATGTTGTTACAATATTATTGACTATATTTCCTATGCTGTACTGTACATCTCCATGATTATATTTATTTCATAACTGATAGTTTGTATCTCCCAGTCCCCATCATCTGTTGTGCTCATCCCCACCGACCCACCTCACCTCTGGCAGCCACCAGTTTGTTCTCTGTATTTGAGTCATTTATTTGTTTGTTTTGTTTTTTAGATTCCACAGATAAGTGAAATCACATGGTATCTGTCTTTGTCTGACGCACAACTGACTTTTTACAAAGGCAATCCAGTGGGGAAAGGATAGTCTTTTCAATAAATAGTGCTGGAGTAATTGGAAATAATTTATAATATATAAAATAATATATATAATATATAAAATAATTTATATGCAAACTCCCCCCAAACCAAAAAACATTGATCCATATATAAAAATTATACCATAGGTAAAAATCAGTATGAAAGGTATCATAGATTTAAATGTGAAGGCTGAAAGTATAAAACTTCTAGAAGAAAACCTTGGTCATGCAAAGATTTCTTAGAGAAGTCAACAAAACAATCTATAAAAAACTAAACTAATAAATTGAACTTCATCAAAATTAAAAATTTCTGCCTTTTGAAAGACACTATTAAGAGAATGAAAAGATAAACCACAGACCAAAAGTAAATATTTGCATGTATCTGGTAAAAGACTTGTATCCAGAATATATAAGGAACTCTGGAAATTTCAATTACTAAAAAAACCAAAAACAAAAAACCCTCCAAGAATAATGAGCAACATATGTGAATAAATACTTCATGAAAGAAGATATGTAGATGGAAATAAACACATGAAAATAAGCTCAACATCATTAGCCATTAGAGAAGTGCTAATTAAAACTGCAATGAGATACCATTACACACTAATTAGAATGGCTAAAATTTTAAAAGACTGAGCATACTAGTGAGAATGAGGAGGAACTAGAACTTTTATACACTATTGGTAGAAATATAAAATGGCACAACTACTTTGGAAACATTTGGCAATATCTTAAAATGTTGAGCACATATGCACCATATGAGACAGATATTCTACTCCTAGATATTTATCCAAGAAGAATGAAAACATATGTCCATAAAACAACTTGCACAGAAATGATCATAGAAGACATATTATAGCCCCAAGCTGGAAACCATGAACCCAAGTGTCTGCCAAACAAATTGTGGTATGTTCATATAATGGAATACTATTTAGCAATAAAAAGTAATGAAATATTAATATACACAACAAGACTGGATCTCAAAAGTGAAAGAATAAGACAAAAAAAGTACATACCCTATGATTCCATTTATATGAAGTTATATAAAATGTAACCTAATCTATAGTAATAGAAAGAGTTCTGATTGAACTAATGCATGTTTGGGTAATGGTAAATGGTTACATGGGTATATACATAATTAAAAATTAAGTTAGCTGCACACTTACAATTTGTGCTCTTCACTGAAAGTAATAGTTCAATAAAAAGAAGGATAATACAAAAATAAAGAAATGCATGTTTCCTGTATAATTCGAACAATAGAGAAGAGTATGTAGTTGAAAGCCCATTCTTCCAAGCTTCTCTTGTCTTCTCCTCATCTCCTACTTAAATGCAATCCCCCTCATCAGAGGTTTCCACCACTCACAGTTTGATATTTATAAAGACTTGTATCAAATTTTTAAGCTACATAGCACTAATTTTATTCTGTTTTATATTGTAATTATTTGAATACATAGCTTATTGTCTTACTGGATTATATGCACTGAAAGCAGAAAATTACAGTATGCTTCTTATAATTCTGAAACAAAGTAGGAATAGAAATAAATAAATATCCTATTTTGAGGTAATTGCCATAGTTATGGACACATTATAGATAACTAACCTTCATTGTGTTTCAGACAGTATACTGGGAGTTTTCTATGGTCTATTTCACTTAATACTCACAAGAACCAAAAGAGGTGGTTTTTCCAGTTACCTACTGCTACATAGCAAACCATACCAAAACCTAATGGCTTTAAATAATGACAGAGTTTACTTTGCTCACATGCTCACAAACCTGAATTTGGACAGGTCTTGGCAAGGATAGCTCATCTCTGCTCCAATCAGCAATAGCCAGGGTAGCTTGACAGCTCAGGCCTGGAATTATCTGAAGAATTGTTCATTCCACATGTATAGTGGTTAATGCTGGTCACTAGCTGAAATCTTACTTGGGGTTGTCAACCAGAACATATCCATGTGCCCTCTCCATGTAGCCTGAGCTTCCTCACAACATGGCGGCTGGGTTCCTAGGGTGAGTTTCCAATGAGAGAGCCAGGCAGAAGCTGTATCTGTGTCATCCTTTATGACCTGGGCTCAGAAGTTATTCGGTGTCATTTCTGCTTCATTCTATCCTTTGTGGCAACCACAAAGTCACAATTTCAAGGAGAGGGGAAATAGGGCTATCTATTGATGGGGGTATGGCAACCATTTTGAAGAGCATGTGGGATGGGAAATATTGCTGTGGCCATTTTTGAGAATTTATTTTGCCACAGCAGAAACTTATCATGGTTAAATTACTAAAGCTTGTAAGTGGCTGAATGTTCAGAATTGTCTCTGACTCCAAAGCTCTGATTAGGATCCCGATAGTTGTCTTACTTTGTGACTTTGAAAACTATTAATATCACATTGTCAATTCCTGTTTTAGCCTCTAAAACAAATTCTTATGAGTACTGTTCTCTTCCCATAGGAGGAATACATATAAATAATTTTTTAAATGCATGTGGATATTGTTGTACTGTATTAGATGTTAATTCATTTTAGGGCATTTAAAAAATTCTTGGTAGCTTTTTACTCATAGAACAGGAATAGCATTTTCCAAGAAGCAGAGGTGAGAGAGAGCATAGAATGTATGGAAAACAGTGTAGACTGCAATGTCTGAAGGGTAAGTAGGGAAGCCAAACCTATAAAAGATGGGCTTAAAAAGCAAGCAGGGCTGTGATTATCAGTAGTTAAAAAACTTATACCCTATTCTGAGGGCAAGAAGGGCCAGTTGAAAGGTTTTAAGGCGAGAAATGATAGGGTTCAGATTTTATTTTTTTAATATAATTTAATGTCAAATTGGTTTCCATACAACACCAGTGCTCATCCCAACAAGTGCCCTCCTCAATGCCCATCACCCCCTTTCCCCTCACCCCACCCCACATCAACCCTCGTTTTGTTCTCATTATTTAAGAGACTCTTATGGTTTGCCTCCCTCCCTCTCTGTAACTTTTTTTCCCCTTTCCCTCCCCCATAGTCTTCTGTTAAGTTTCTCAAGATCCACATATGAGTGAAATCCACATATGATATATGTCCTCTGCCTGACAGTTCACTTAGCATAATACCTTCCAGTTCCATCCACGTTGCTACAAATGGCCAGATTTCATTCTTTCTCATTGCCAAGTAGTATTCCATTGTATAAACCACACCTTCTTTTATTTATTTATTTATTTATTTATTTATTTAATTTTTGAGAAAAAGAGAGAGTGTGAGCAGGGGAGGTACAGAGAGAGAGGGAGACACAGAATTGGAAGCAGGCTCCAGGCTCCGAGCTGTCAGCAAAGAGCCTGATGTGGGGCTCGAACCTACAAACCATGAGATCATGACCTGAGCCAAAGTCGGACACTTAACCAACTGAGCCACCCAGGTGCCCCAAACCACATCTTCTTTATCCATTTGTCAGCTGATGGACATTTAGCCTCATTCCATGATTTGGCTATTGTTGAAAGTGCTGCTATAAACATTGGGGTACATGTGTCCCTATGCATCAGCGCTACTGTATCCCTGGGGTAATTCCTAGCAGTGCTATTGCTGGGTCATAGGGGAGTTCTATTTTTAGTATTTTGAGGAATTTCCATACTGTTTTCCAGAGGGGCTGCACAAGTTTACTTACCACCAACAGTGTAGGAGGGTGCCCGTTTCTCCACATCCTCACCAGCATCTAGAGTCTCCTGATTTGTTCATTTTAGCCACTCTGACCGAGATGAGGTGGTATCTCAGTGTGGTTTTGATTTGTATTTCCCTAATGCTGAGTGATGTTGAGCATCATTTCATGTGTCTGTTGGCCATCTGGATGTCTTCTTTGGAAAAGTGTCTGTTCATGTCTTGTGCCCATTTCTTCACTGGATTATTTGTTTTTTGGGTGTGGAGTTTGGTGAGTTCCTTATAGATTTTGGATACAAAACGAAAAGGCAACCGATGGAATGGGAAAAGATAGTTGCAAATGACATATTGGATAAAGGGCTAGTATCCATATTTGATTTTTAAATGACCACTCTAGCTTTAACATTGACTATTTAAAAGCATGGGATTTGGAGTGATATGCCAATCTCAATTCACCTGCTTACTGAACAAGCTGGAATTCGCTTGGAATCTAGTGTAACATTTCAACCTGTAGATAAAGGTATCTTCCAATATAAGAAAGCTGTGTTTTCTTTTGATATCTTCAGTTATGGCTTTTCAAATTTTTCTAGTGTCTTATTAAATGTGCACAGACTTAAGTCCAATTCCTAATTGCCAATGAACTGTTGTGCACATGTGTTCTAATGAAGCTGAGCATTCTCTAATCCACATGCATTCATCATGATGGGCCAGGATATAAAGGGATGACAAATAAACCCTGATGTATCCGTGGTTTAATACAATAAAGGTTATTGACTGCTTGTGGAAAGTCTGAAACAGGCTGAGAAACTTTACATTATAAACATCGTGTCTGAAACACATAGCAGTTGGAGGCTTTCACAAGATGAGGTAAAGCCAAGCCTGAAAGTTCTGTTGGTTAGAATTCATTCACAGGCTCCAATGTAACTGCCAAAGAGGATGAAAAGGTGGAGGTGCATGGAGATATTTGACAAGCATTGGTATTCTCTGTCACCTTTCTCCCTACCCAGATTTTCTGATACTCTCAATCAATTGAGATTAAGATTCTCACAATGAACTGATGCAGAGTTGTTTTTGTTTTAAATTTCAAATTCTGTGTACAGTGTATTATTTCTGAGGACAAGATCCCTCTGGATGTATAGCCTCATTACCAGGATTACCCCTATTAGGTTCTGTATAATTGGGAGTTCATTCTGTTTTTTTTCTGACATTTACATCCACTCAGTCCAGAAACTTTATTAAAAGTGAAACATCAGTATAGATTTTAATTGTTCATTTAGCTTATTTACTAAGGCCAAAATAAAGCAGACACTTGCCATATATTAGGTTTGACTTGGAACTGTTTTCTTCTTTTTTTTTAATATTAAATTTTTTTTTAATGTTTACTTATTTTTGAGAGACAGATAGAGCCTGATTGAGGGAGAAGCAGAGAGAGAGGGAGACAGAATCTGAAGCAGACTCCAGGCTCTGAGCTGTCAGCACAGAGCCCGACACAGGGCTTGAACTCATGAACAGTGAGATAATGACCTAAGCTGAAGTTGGATGTTTAACTGACTGAGCCACCCAGGCGCCCCTGAAAAATTCTTTAAAAGTAGAATTATTCTTAAAAATATGACTTCAGAGGGCACCTGGGTGGCTCAGTTTGTTAAGGTCTGACTCTTGATTTTGATTGAGGTCATAATCTCATTACTGTGAGATTGAGCCCTGTGTCAGACTTCACACTGGGCATGGAGCCTGCTTAAAATATTCTCTCTCTTTCTCTTACTCTCTCTCCCTCTGACCCTCCCTTCTCTCAAAATAAATAAAAATTAAAAACAATATATGGCTTCAGGCTGGAAGAATTATTTTGAATTGACAGGGAAGGATGTCAAATCTCCTATTTTACATTTTCTTTCCTTCTCTTCTTTAAGAAAAAAGAATAGGGGCGCCTGGGTGGCTTAGTCGGCTGAGCGTCGGACTTTCGCTTAGGTCATGATCTCGCGGTTTGTGGGTTCCAGCCCCGCGTCGGACTCTGTGCTGACTGCCAGCTCAGAGCCTGGAGCCTGTTTCAGTCTGTGACTCCCTGTCTCTCTGACCCTCCCCTGCTCACGCTGTCTCTCTCTCCTAGAAATAAATAAAACATTAAAAAAAAGAAAAAAAGAATAAAAATGGCCCAGAATATTTTATGTACAGGTGACTTAGAGAAGTCTTATCTTCTGTCCTTTTAAGTTAGGAATATTGGCATTATTGCAGGGAAACACAACATATACCAATTACCATACTCATGGCATATATTTTATGTCATATTTGTGAATAAGAGAGCATTTGGAAACAATTACGCTTAATTTTATTAACCATCATTTCCCCAATAAACCTTTAAGGTTAGTTTCTTTGGTGTTTGGGATTCTACTCTGATGATGAGCAGTTGTTTTATATGGCCTGTGACCCTCAAACAGCTCGTCAGCCATGGAAGGAATGAATTCATCATGCAGGGTTTAATTTGCCCTTGACTAAGATATTTAATTTCCGCCCTGGGAGCCTTGCACAGTTACATGGTATCTAACCTGGTGATGGCAACCTAGCAACTGGGTGGAGCATTGCCTACCCCAAGCAGCGCTCAGGGGTAGAGGGCACAGGGAAATGTTAATTATTTACAGTGGTGGATTAGTGAAGCTGTGGAAGTTTACCCAGGCCACTGACCACCATTTACTGGAGTCAATAGCCTTTTCATCTGAAGTGCACCCAGATGATACAGTTATCTGAGGACCTGAAAATATGCTCGTTTAATTATACAATATTTCTGGGTGGGTAAAAAGCAGCTTATACAGCTGAATGATAATTAAATTTAACCTAAATAAATCAAGTATTATTAGAATGGTTAATTTTCTAAGTAGTCATAGCATTTTAAGTTCTGCAAAAAATAAAGCTACTGTTTAAATTTTAAATAGTATGTCCAACATGTCTGGTCTCCTATTAAAAATGGTCAAGCTACTATTAAACTAGGTGTGCAGAATCCTATTTGAGTGTGAGAGACATTAGCATTATTGTTAACAATATTAAAAGCATTTTAATATTGTAAACAATATTAAAAGCATTTTAATATTGTAAACAATATTAAAAGCATTTTAATATTGTAAACAATATTAAAAGCATTTTAATATTGTAAACAATATTAAAAGCATTTTAATATTGTAAACAATATTAAAAGCAGAGATTATGACATAGGACCAAGAAGAAACAGTATGTTTTCTCTGGTGTGTGTGTGTGTGTGTGTCTGTCTGTCTATCTGTGTCTGTGAGAAAGAGTACTTGCGACTAAGCAAGAAAAGGAGATAACATTTATTAAGTACCCACTGAGTGCCAGTTATTTTATACACATTACCTTTGGCTGAGGTAGGTATGATTATCATCCCCTATTTACAGATGGTATAGCTGAGACTTAGGAGACAGTGCAGCTTGCCCAGGGTGATGAGGCTGGATCCCAAAGCCCTTTTTATTTTCACTACAATGCATGACAGATCAAAAGACTGAAATGCAGAAAAAGAAGACTGACCCACAGGACAGTTGGGAAGGAGCTGGAAGCTGTGGAAAGGACTGGAGCCATAGGAACCGGAAGGAGGCACACCAGTTAGCTCCATTTTCATTCACACCCAGCATTCCCACATCTTCCATTGTCGGAGATGAGCCTCTCAGCTTGAGCCCCAATGTGAAGTGAAGAGCCCTCAGAGAGAACTCATCCCAGGAAAGGGGGAGGCAACACAGTGTATTGGCCTGAGTCCCAAAGCCTTGGAGTCCAAGAAAGGTGAGCATTCCGAGTGGTCTGACTCATCCCACCCCTACCTTTTGCCTTCCCCCTCTCCTTCCATACACACCAGACTTGCACTGAGATCTGAAGGCTCTCCCTGGCTTCTTTTCTCTCTCTCCCAATAAATATCTTGTACATCTAGGCTTGCCTTGGCGTTAGCTTCATGCTAAACCTAAACTGACACAGAGTCATCGTCCCATCCCCTTCCGCCATGTTACAGGCCATTAGGCAGTTCTAGTGTGTTGATAGAAGGGAGCCTTGAGTTCCTGGTGGTTGCAGGCTTGCTTGTGGAAGAACTTGAGTCAACTTTCATCCCAGGAACTACAGGACACACCTGGGGGCATTTTGCAGAAAGATGAGATACCAGATAAGCGGATGGGGCAAGATCCCATGAAACTTGGGCTGTGGTTGTTTGTGTGACCCCGCTGGTGGCCATAGGCTGGTGAGATGATGAGGAAAATTAAGGTTATAAACTCATAATAAAAGTATATTAGGGGCACCTGGGTGGCTTAGTCGGTTAAGCGTCCGACTTTCGCTTAGGTCATGATCTCGCGGTTCGTGGGTTCGGGCCCCGCGTCGGGCTCTGTGCTGACTGCCAGCTCAGAGCCTGGAGCCTGTTTCAGTCTGTGACTCCCTCTCTCTCTGACCCTCCCCTGCTCACGCTGTATCCCTCTCTCTCTCCTAGAAATAAATAAAAAATTTAAAAAAAAAAAGAAAATTAAAAAAAAAGTATATTAAACTGATAATAACTGCTATCATAAGCAAGATGAACCACATATTTAGTTTCTATAGAAAGAATATTATAATCGTGTTGTACATGTAAATTAGGTAAAATAAAGGCAAAAATTAATTGCTTGCTATATGCTAGGCACTATACTAAGCTCTTTATTTGATAACCCTAAGGCAGACACTTAGTCAATATCCATTACCCCCTCTTCTATGCTAATAAAACCCTCTTTTGTTTGAACAACAATGAACCAGCTCCAGGTAATGGCTTATGTCACATGATCATGACACTCCTGTTCTCCATGGTCCCAGCTTCTCCTGCACTAAGAGATGTCCACACAACTCAGTTCTGTCCACAAGACCTGAGCAGAAGTCTGCTGGCATGGAGACGGAGGACTGAGTCATGAAAATGCTTCTCCTAGAAGACTACAGGGGCAAATCCCTCACCCTCTTCAGATCTTTGCTCAAATGTCACCTTCCCAGTAACACCTACCCTGAACACCTGTTTAAAATTGTAGAGCCAGGCATAGCATAGGACTCAAAACATTATTTTTTTTCTTTAGGGCAAGACATGAAAACAAAATAGGGGAAATTGCCAGAGAAAGTACAGAATAGCAAGTACTGATGCCTTGGGACAGAAACATGCCTTGTGTGTTTGGTGAATTGGAGGGGGCTGGCGTGACTGGGCTGCTGCAGTGTGGGTGAGGAGAGAGAGGTGAAACAGGGTGACCAAGGACAGCCTGATCACACGAGGGCTTGCAGGTCCCAGGAAAGCCCAGGCTCATCGTCTGAGTGAGCTGGGAAGCTGAGGAGGAGCTGAGAAGAATGACAGCCTCTGCCTTTCATTCAAAAGTGCTGGGTCGTTGCTGTTGAGAGAGATTGAAGGGGGCAAAGGTGGAAGCAGGGAGAACGGTTAGGGGGCTACTGTGAAAATCCAAACTGGTGATGGCGGTAGCTTGGACAAAGGTGGTAGCAATGAGGAAAGAAAGAAGTGATCAGGTTCTAGATGTATTTTGAAGCTATTATCAACAAGATTTGCTCACAGATTAGGTATGGATTGTGAGAGGAGAAAAATGATGGATGATGTCTAGGTTTTTGCCTGAGCAACTGAACGCAAGGTGATTAGGAGGACTACTGTGAGAATGGGGTTTGGAGGGAAATCTATTCCCTCAATTTTGGACATGCTTAAATTTGAGATGCCTATCATATATCCAAGTGGAGACATTAAATAGTCAAGTGGATATACAGCTCTTGATATTCTAGGAGAAGTTCATGCCAGGGATATAGGTAGTATTGGAAACTATGAGATTGGATGGATTTACATAAGACATAAGTATGGATCAGGAAGAAGGGAGAGAGGGCAGAAGGGAGAGTGGGGAGGAAGGGTGGGAGGAAGGGAGGAAGGAAGGAAGGAAGGAAGGAAGGAAGGAAGGAAGGAAGGAAGGGAGGGAGGGAGGGAGGGAGGGAGGGAGGGAGGGAGGGAGGAAGGAAGGAAGGAAGAAAGAAAGAAGGAAAGAAGGGAGGAAGGGAGGGAGGATGGAAGAAAGGAAGGAGGGATAGATGAAAGAGAAATAAAGAAATATAGTTCAAGTGCAAAGTTGAGCCCTGGGACATTCCAATAATGATGATGCTAACATGTGCCAGGCACTGCCACCTTATATGCAGATGCTCATTTACCCCTTGTAAAAATGTTGCAAGGTAAATCCTCTCACCTGACTGGATAGTAGGGGAATCTGTTTCACAGCAATATGTTATCCATCCAAAGGCACACAGATGGTTAAGTGCTACTATCTACCTGACTTTTGAGATGAATAACTTTGAGTTTAATGTCCTCCAGTAACTTAACAACCTTGGCATCATCCTTTGTCTTGTATTCCCCATCCAACCAGCCTTTCAGGTCTGTTTTCACATTAAGCTTCAGTACTGGCATGTGCTAATCCCTTACCTTGAACCACGACTACTGCCTCCTAATAGGATTTCCTGCCATTCACTTCTCCCCACTCTAATCCATCCCTTATCTACCTAAAAATAAAGCTGATCGTGTCACCTTCCTGCTTAGCCCTTCTATTAATTCCCCATTATCTGCAAACTATGATCCAGCCTCTTGAGTTTAGTTTCCAGAAACCTTTACAATCTGGTTCCAAGCTACTTCTCCAGTGTCATCTGCTACCCTCCCTGCAGCCCTGTCTCCCATGCCAGTCACTTTCCTGTGACATTGAACCTCTGGTTGAGACACACCAAGCTCTTTTGCAACTGTTTCACGTGCTGTTTCCTTTTTGTGCCCAGACTGGTTAGCCACTCCCCCTCCCCAATACAATCTTGATTAGAGGACAGGACCATGGGCACTGTGTCTTGTTCCACATCTCAGAAGAAAACTCAGTTTTTCACCTTTAAGAATGATGTTATCGTAGGATTGTTTCAGAGCCCCCCTGCTTTTTGTAATTGCTAAGAACTTATTGTTGTTTTGTCGTGAACTGATGTTGAATTCTATCACATTTTTCTGTGTCCATTTGGTATAAAAAATTCTCTCCTTTATTTATTTAGAATTTTTAAAAATGTTTTATTTATTCTTGAGAGGGAGATAGAGACAGCATGAGCAGGGGAGGCTCAGAGAGAGAGGGAGACACAGAATCTGAAACAGGCTCCAGGTTATGAGCTAGCTGTCAGCACAAAGCCTGATGCGGCGCTCGAACCCATGAACTGTGAGATCATGACCTGAGCCGAAGTCGGACGCTTAACCGACTGAGCCACCTAGGCGCCCCATATATTCTCTCCTTTAATCAGTCACTTATTTTCTACTGTTAAATTAACCTTATATTCCCTGGGTAAACCCAATATATCTTTATGTAGAATCCTTTTTTTTATACATATATTTCTGGCTTCAGTTTACTAATACTTTACTTAGGACATAGTCCTTCTATCTGTCAGGGGCCTGGGGAGAACAGTGTTTGTAGGGGCAGCCAAAAGCAACCTGATAATTGGGAGCCAAGTTTGATTTCCACTTCTCTCTGAGATTAGGGGCTCTAAATGGATGTCAAGGCCTGGGGGTGAAGGGGAGGCCTGAAGCTCTGTGTTACTAGAGGAAAGTGAAAATTTCATTATTGGTAACCTTCATATTCAGTACAAAGTTCAGCACACATTCAATCCAAAAATCAAAACAGATCTTGTTGTGATAAATCATGTTTTAATTATAGTGAAATAAAAGGTTAATACTTACAAGTAAACCATGTTTAATTCGCTAGCTCACCTTACATAAAAAATAATGAATAAGAAGAAAAGAAAGGCCTACCAAGTCCCCCAAACACCCCTGCGGAAAGCTTTTCTACCTCATAAGTCCATGAATGACATCCTCTCTGGCATTTTGATGAGGCCAAGGTTGATGAGGGTGTTCTTTTCCAGTTCTAAGTAACTGTCATAGTCGTCTCTCAATTCAGCCTCCATCTGCTCTTTTGACTTCTGATATGTTTTCTAGGGTGAAAAACCAAATCATCCCAATAAAACATTGACAGCTAGAAGTACCAAAGGAAAGAAGGGGCTAGTTTTGAGCAGTTGGCCTAGCCGCAGCTCTCTGGGGGGGGGGGGGGGGTTCGTGGGAAGGCACCTCTGGCGCGGGAGGGAGAGTGGCTGCTAGCTCTGAAGGAGAGTGGCAGAGAGCGAGTGGAGAAGTGTGTGCACATTTCTGTGGCCCAGGAAGCCTCCTGCTTGAGGCTGGTTCTCCATCGTGGCCAGCAACTCTTCTCTAGCAGGGGTCCCGTGAAGGTCTCCTTGTGGAGAACCAGGAAGCTGGGAACATATGGCCCTTTGACACCTCTCTCCAAAAATAAAAACAAAAGCCCCCTGTCTAGTCTTCTTCCCCATGACTCTTGTGTCCTTCGTGTAGTCTGGGGTGTGGATAATTGACTAGAGGTTGAAGAAGTCTTTTGAATTCCTCCCTCTACCAAGTCCTGTGTCAGAGGCATAGCTTATAGATTGCATGGAAACTGCTATTTTTTTCCAGCTTTGGGTCTCCAGCTGAAATTCCAGTTAGAAAAATTCCCATTTTATGTGCTGTTGGAGCTATGATTGCCATTATTTTTCAAGAGGTGAGCTGTATCCAGACTCAGTGTTTGCAAAGAGATGGGGGTATGGTTTCCCTCGGAGTTGGGGGTCAATGTGTACAACCTAATCCCTGGCCACTGCCGCCAGTTCCTGGCTAAGTGCTATAAACATTTTAACTCATTTAATCTCTACTACAGTCCTCTGAGGTTGTTACAGTGTGTTCCCGTTTTCCGTTTTATCAGCAGTTGTTTGTTAGAAGATATTTCTCACAATTAGTTGTTTTAACTTGCTGACACTTTTCATGTTCTTTTTCTTTAATTTATTTTTTATTTTTTATTTTTTATTTTTGAGGGTCAGAGAGAGACAGGGCGAGCAGGGGAGGGTCAGAGAAAGAGAGAGACACAGAATCGGAAGACAGGCTCCGGGCTCTGAGCCAGCTGTCAGCACAGAGCCAGACACGGGTCTTGAACCCACCAACTGTGAGATCATGACCTGAGCTGAAGTCAGATGCCTAACCGACTGAGCCACCCAGGCGTCCCAACACTTTTCATGTTCTAAATGTAACAGAGGAGCCCTTTTAAACCCATTCACTTATCCCCAATCTAGTTCCAGAGAAAATTTGAGAAGTGGTAGCTCTACTTAAAAGAGGGTGCCTTTTAAGTAGAGGATAAAAGGGGGTGCCTGGGTGGCTCAGTCGGTTCAGGTTCCACCTCTGGTTTTCAGCTCAGGTCACAATCTCACCATTTGTGAGTTTGAGCCCCTCATCAGGCTCTGCTCTGACAGGCAGAGCCTACTTCCAATCCTCGGTCTGGTCTTCGTCTCTCTCTGCCCCTCCCTAGCTCTTGCTCACACACTCTCTCTAAATAAATAAACTTAAAAAAAACAAAAAACAAAAAAAACAGGGCAACATGTCAAATGGAAATGAAGTTACAAGAAGAAGTTGGAGAAGTTTTTGAAACTCAGGCACATCATACAATTTCAAGATACGATTATTATAGGGGCGCCTGGGTGGCTTAGTCGGTTAAGCGTCCGACTTTCGCTTAGGTCATGATCTCGCGGTTCGTGGGTTCGGGCCCCGCGTCAGGCTCTGTGCTGACTGCCAGCTCAGAGCCTGGAGCCTGTTTCAGTCTGTGACTCCCTCTCTCTCTGACCCTCCCCTGCTCACGCTGTATCCCTCTCTCTCTCCTAGAAATAAATAAAAAAACATTAAAAAAAAAAATTAAAAAAAAAAAAAGATACGATTATTATAATATTTAGGTGTTTTAAAAGTATTTCATATGCAAATTAGTTTCAGATTACCCATCAGTCTACTTGCTTCCACTGAGGTGGATAATTAGGAGCTGTCACTATGGTATTTAAGCACTCACAATAATCACGGATAATTGCTGGTATAAAGGAAGGGTGTCAGGTTATTTCCCACAACAGAATTTCAGTCAGTATTTGTGAGTGTGTGAAAGAACAGACAAAGGCCAATTTTCTGTAGCAGGCGAAACAATGAAAATTAATTAATTGGTATTCTTTTATGCCTTGTGACCACTAAACCATGTCTTTTGAAATGAGGCCCTCTGCTTTTATTACACTAATGTGTCTAGCAATAAGTGATAATATTAACATTAAAATCTCTACATGCTCATGCTTTTAATTGAGACCCAGGGTCTCACATGAAGAACAATGTTGGAGGAGGTTATATATTTGGCAATAAGGAATCTATAAACGGGATCCGTGGTGAAATTGTTGGTGACAAAAGGCCTAGGAAGGGGAGGAGCAAGAGAGAAGTAGAAACACAGACTGAGGTGACCCCTGAGAGAAAGAGAGAAGGGCTGAATTCACAGAGTGAAGGCCCAACTTCCAGTGGTGAGGGGAGACCAATGAAGTGACAGAAGTCATAGCAAACAGAGGCCAGGAAATGGGAAGTGAGGGGCTTCAGAGCTTTGGTTTCCTTTCTGGTAGAAGGATGTGTCCTCTACCAAATTCTCCTCTACCTCAAATTTTACAGCTCCTATGTATCATATTATAGTAAAATTCATACCTATCTGTCTACATACTGGTTCCCATTTACTGAAAGTCTACTATTTGTCAGGTTCCTGAACCGAAAGCCTAATCCTAAAAGGTAGTTCTCAGTATTCCCACTTAAGAAAATTTTTAAAAAATATTTATTTTTGAAAGAGAGAGAGAGCATGCACAAGAGTTGGGGAGGGACAATGAGAGAGAGGGGAACAGAGGATCTGAAGTGCTAACAGATCTGACAGCAGAGACCCTATGTGGGGCCCAAACTCACGAACTGTGAGATCATGACCTGAGCTCAAGTTGGACGCTCACCTAGCTGAGCCACACAGGTGCCCCAGCATTCCCATTTTAAAGACAAGAACTGAAGCTTGGCAATGATGTGAGCCTTGCTCCAGATTTCATAGCTAGTAGTGGTAGAGCTGGGATTTGACCCCATGTGTCTTGAATCTGTATTCTACTCTTTTTGCACTACTATTTTTATTTTTATTTTTTAAAAGTAATCTCTGCACCCAATGTAGGGCTTGAACTCACTACTCTGAGATCAAGGGTCTGATGCTCTACTGACTGAGCCAGCCAAGTGCCCCATGCACTATCATGTATTATTTCACCAGATGTTAAAATTCTATATAATAAAAGATTCCAAATTTTGAATCATTATATCTATAAATATTTAGATGCCTTTGTATCTAGAGGACTTGGAAATGATGGAAAATTTCAGAGACTTAAGTTGGATAGAATCTAGGTAGTTGTTCAATTGCTAACTGTCACTCATGACAAGCTAGGAACTCAGAGAAATACCCTCTTGACTCTCATGAGAACAGAAGAAGAATGTGAAGAGGCATAATTTTCCTATTGAAACTGTGGAATCAGCCAAGCATACATATTTCCACTAGGGTTACAGGAAGGCAATGACTTTTGTTTCTGAAATTTCACTTACAGTTTTTTTCTTCTCAAGTTCCAGATCCATTTCTTTCTTTTCCTGCTCACGAATTTTCTTACGCTGTTCTACATATTCCAGATGCTTGACTTCTCTTTCAAAGTAGTAGCTAATGCTTGATACCTATTAGAATCACAGACCTGTGAGAGGGGAGCCCACACAGAAGTCCCCATGTTCTTCACAAGGCTCTAGAAGAATTTCTGCTGCTTGTAATTCATAAGGTGGCTTGTTTCCTTTGGGATACTGCCCACAGGCCCACTGCCAGAAGAGCGAGCTCAGTGTGGCGGCTACTGTACTTAGGTTCAGGGTCCTGCAAATTGGAGCATTCCATGAAGGGGGGGAGGTGGGAAGGAGAGAACAACAAAAATGTACCGTTTTGTAGAAGAAATACTCAGGGATTGATCTTTTCCACTTTTCTTACTTCTCACTATTAAGCCCGAGGAAAGTTTCTTATCAGCAACCTAACTTGGAAAGCCCAGATGAGGATATCAGTGTAAACCCTAAAGGGACTGGAAGCAGAGCTGAGCTCCTGGTCCCCTGGGGGACTTAGTGTGTGTACATTAAGAACAGAAGCAGAAAGTCAGTAAAGAGAACTTGGGCAAGGCGGCCACGGGAGGGAAAGCATCCTGCTTGCCAGTAACTAGGCTGATGTTGGGGCTTGCCGTGGATTGCAATCTCTATACTTAACGTTGGCTGTATATATATTTATGTATCTCTGTTCACTGATTTTCTTTTTATCCATGTTTATCAAGTGTTAACATTACTTAAAACCTTTGGGTGGTACCTATGGAAGGCCAGAAGACTGCCCCCACAGCCATGCTGCCTGCAGTACACCAAGTTGAGGGAGATGGGTAGAGGTGGGTGATGGAGAGATGTATCAAAATGTCAGCTGGGCCTCCAGGAAGGGCATCACTAAACTAGGAGTCTCATACTTCACTTACAACCTGAAAATGATATGTTATGACTCCCCAAATCAATTCTTTGTTTAAAAATTTTTTTTAATGTTTTTATTCATTCTTGAGAGAGAGAGAGAGAGCGTGATCAGGGGAAGGGCAGAGAGAGGGAGAGGGAGAGAGGCAGAGGATCTGAAGCAAGCTCTGTGCTGACAGCAGAGAGCCCACTCTGAAGTTCTAGCTCATGAACCGTGAGATCATGACCTGAGCCAAAGTCAGATGCTTAACTGATTGAGCCACCCTGGTGCCCCCAAATCAATTCTTTTCTGAATCTAGGCTTCATTTACTTGCCTTCTCTCTTAGCACATTTGTATTTTTGTGTTTCCAAGCTATGTAATTCATACAACAGAAATACATCCCCTTATTTTGGATTGTATGTTTCTCGTTTTCTTACAGAACAAAAAAGCTGTCATTTCTGAACACTTTTAAAACATACCTCATCAGTATCCGGTCACATGAATCCTCAGAGCCAAACGTTACTAACCTCATTGGTGGACGGGTGACTTAACGTCCAAGGAATTTCCAATATATGCAGTGTCCCATAATAATCAGCTACGGCTATAAATTGCTGCTTGGCTGAAAGATCCAGAAAATGGGAGTGGGGGGGAACAAGTCAGCAGTCAGAAGAGCCATACTGGAGGGTAAATATGAAATGTGTTCTTGTTTTGTCATCTTCCAAATGACCTGCTGTGGTTACAGTAATCTTGGCATCTTCATCAGACATTCGTGACTGAGGACCATATTAATGTATAAAGAACATTTTTCCAGTTGATGAAATGGAGACCCTGAGCCTTTGTCAACCATCCTGCCCACTTCAAATCTTGTCTTCTTGGTGCTACTGTAAGGAGTGTGGCTCCTTGCTGAGGTTGACCTTCTGTGTGGCTAGGCCACTGGGCAGACTTGAGAAGTGGGGATAAGACAGGAAAAGATTTTCAAGGAAAAATCATGAAGCCAATTTTCACCAAAGACTTAGTAAGGACTAATGGATACCATTAAAAACACAAAGAATGTTTTCAAGAATTTTAATTTTCTATCTTATCATATGTTTTTTTTTTTCCTTTTTCTTATTTTCAGAAGGTTTGGTTTAAATTGTTAAATCCTAGAATCATAATCCTTGGATATATACAAAAGCAATGTTTTGTAGCAAAGATGGAAAAAATCCTATGCTCTGATGACACATATGGCTAAGCAATAGCCACATATTTCTAGCAATAGAAATCTGAAGACTGACTTTCTAAATGTAATATTTCAAAGAGAGAAATGGATAGAAAGACAATTTTATGCATGTACACCTTTAGAAAGAAAGGAAACTTTTATCTTTTTATTTTTATTTTTTATTTCAGAGAGAGAGAAAGAGAGAGAGAGAACATGCTAATTGTTTGGAGGGGCAGAGGGGGAGAGTGAGAAAACCTCAAGCAGGCTCCATACTGAGTATGGATCTCTTTCCCATGATCCTGGGATCATGCCTGAGTGGAAACCAAGAGTTGACCACTTAACTGACTGAGCCACCCAGGTGCCCTGAAACTTCTTTTAAAAGAGGCAAATATACTAGGTTTACATAGAAAGTAGTGCTTGGGTAAAAAAAAGAAATTGGGACAAAGGATATCGATTACATTTCCAAGGAAACATCCTCGAATTTCTGCTTGCTTTGTTATACATATATTTTCCTCATAATTAGTCCAAAGGTTAATGTTTAAATAGATAAATAACCCCAGAAATTGCTTGATATTATCTAGGGAAAGGCTCCCCCAAATGATAAAATATTGAAAATTTGTGACATAATGACAAAGTAAAGATACAAGAATGATTTCATTTGGAAAAGAAGCAGCAGAAGCTAGCAAAAATTTATGGATTGTCCTGTCTGACCTGGAGAAGATGAGAAGGATGCTCTTCATTGTGTGGTTCAAAATCAGCCTCTGCTTATTATACTAAACATGCCTCAGAACTAATTGTCGATGAAGAAAACAATGAGAGAAACTCAGGTTGTATCGAAAGTTTGGGTGCAAGAAGAAAGGGAAAGGAAGGAAAGAGAAAGGATAGGAGGGATGGACAGAAAAACAAAAACCTGAGAAAAGAAAAGATCAGACTTTCCAGATGAATGTCAAAATATTCCTGAGTTACCCCCCAAAGAAGAAAAATAACTTAGGTCATTTAATCAGAAATAACATACCACTAAAGGTCCAGGGTTTGATGCAGGTAATCATGGTTATACAGATGTTTTGTGACTGGGATGGCTCATGGGTTTTCTCCAGAAGGTCCCAGATATCGATGTATCCATCTTCTCGGCCAATATAGAAGACTCCAGGCCTTGTCATGGACCAGTGGCCTGCTGTGTACCTTTTGGGTGCACAGCATGACTGAAGGAGGGGTCCAATCTTTAAACAAATTTTTAAAAAGACACATGAAGGTTTTTATTACTTGATGTGTATTCACAATGATTTTCTGTAAGTACATTCAGATGGCTATGATCAGGGAATAGCACAAATTACGCCCACTCAGAACTTCATTTCTTTTTCTTTTAGGGTTTTTATATAATGCCAACTCTTTTCCTTCCTATGTATTTTTTAATGACATTTTTAAAAAATTTTAGTTGGTTTATAGAAGAGATCAAACCTTCCAGTTGAGCTGGAGATTTGGTGGATGTTAGATAAGCAAAGGTTATAAGGAATTTTTGCTTATACCTTTATTTTGCTGTTGAGTGTCTGTTTCCCATGGAAACGACTTTGGCAGCCAGGAAAAGAGCAAATAGAAAGTCAGTGCCAGCTGTGAGCTGCATCCAGTGCCTTACAAATCCTATTTGGAAAAGATTTTAGGCCAGCAAAGCATTACAAGATCATCTTCTCTTTTCTTCACCATGGATAATTTGTCCTCTTTGGGAAGTTTTCATAGAGAGAAAAAAGATCAGAATGTGCTTTCTTCCCATTGTCCTGCTCCACTTGGCAATTAAGTTTATCTCCTTGTATCCGAAGAGACTAAACTAAACTGTGGGGCTGTTTCCTACCATCCAAGACGTGCGGAAGAAACTTCCTTGTGGAAAATGAAGAGTGTCTTAGATTCATGGGCTCCTTAGAGGTGACACTCCAATTCTGTCCTTGCTCACCTTGCCCAGCTACTTCCATTTCTGGGGGTAACGAGGTTCCTGACCCCCGAATAGTCTATGGACAACCTTGCCTAATTTTCTTTCTCTTTAATGAAAAACGGATACTTTTTCACTGTAAAAAAAATTGAACATACAGAAGTACATTGGTATAAAGTAGAAGTCCTTTAGTGGATGGTCTCTCTAAGTAGTTTCCAGTTATTTCAATGACAAACTCGTACATATATTCACACAGTTATTTGTCTAAGTTAGAGTTCCAGAAGTGAAAGAGTTAGGTCAAAGAATACATATACATATACATATGGATATATGTATATGTACACGTATATGTAATCACTTTATTTAAAGAATATATATATTCTTTATTAAAGAATATATGGATATTTTTATTCTTTTTATTCATTTTATTCAAAAAATATATATTCTTTGTTAAAGAATATGTATTTGGATAAATATAAATTTATATAAGTATAAATTCATTATTATTATATATGTGATTATTTTTTCAAAGAATATATATTACAGCTATGAAATAAAAAATATATATATCAAATTTTGGTAATCTTTTTTTAAAGTTTATTTATTTTGAGAGAGAGCATGAGAGGAGAAAGGGCAGAGAGAGGGAGAGAGAGAATCCCAAGCAGGGTCTGTGCTGTCAGCGCAGAGCCCGATGCGGGGCTCAAACCCACAAATCATGAGATCGTGACCTGAGCTGAAATCAAAAGTCGAATGCTTAACCAACTGAGCCACCCAGGTGCCCCCAGATTTTGACAATCTTCTTACATTGCCCACTGAAGAGACATGCCATACTGGTTTCCCCACACCCTTGCTTCACTGGAGTTTTTCAGTCTTTCCAGTTTTTGGTAGTTTAACTTCTATTTGCCTGGAACCAGGCCCTCTCCTAACCCTGGCCCCCAGAGTTATGGCACTGGCCCCCTATGGCCTATGCATGTCTCTGGTCTCCTGGCGATGGACCCCTTAGCTTGCTTACTCCTGCTTTCTGAACCTGCGGACATATTCCTAGTGCAGAAGCAAAGGTAACAGACTCAATGCTTCTCCTTGGACTTCGGACAGTAACTAGCATTCCATTGTGTATTTTAAGGGGGCGGAAAAAACATAAAGCCAATCAATCGCCTACAATACATATTTTGAAGAAAAGACTTAGATCTTAGCAAGAGACTTAATACTGTTTCCTCCCCTCAGGAAAGAAAGGCAAATGCTTATATTTTCAAAAGACTTACAGTGGTTCTGCTGACAAGCTGGAACCCAAGCCATCTGTTCTAATTTGTCTAAAAAGTATCCCCAGGGCACTGTTATGTCAGAACAGTCTGTTGTTCCCATTGTCTTTCTCAGTAACAAAGGACCATACACACCCACTCTTCCATTTTTCAGGCAACTTACCGTAACACCTTCTTTCCAGATGGCCAAGTTCCATCCCCCAATGGTGAGGATAATGTCCTTGTAAAAAGGTGACCTCTGAACAGTGTGGACAGCTCCATCATGGATGGTGTAAAGGTTCACTGGCTTCTTTGCTGTTGGGGTGGAAAAGGTCATTTCATCATTAATGATAGTGTTTACATTCCTGCATGAAGGTCTCGATTAATGGGATCCAAGAGTAGACAACCAGAGGTCAGTTGGGGTAAATGATTCTGTCAAGGGACAGCTCTTCCTCTTTTTATGGAAAGTCCAGAGAATTTCCATCAAGGCCATTTTTCCAGCTGAAAGGAATACTTCATGTTCTTATTCATTTACTCAATCATTCATTCATTTAGTTGGTCAAAATGTATTTGTGGATTGCCTATATGTACTTATAGGTACTGTAGATGGCTGGGTGAACAAGGGTTAATAAATGAACATGATCCAGCCCGCATGGAGCTTACAGTCTAATGGAAAAGGCAGATATTCAATAAACAATGTCCAATATCCAATAAACAAATCCAAAGTATATAATAAAAATATGTTAAAAGTGTTATGGGGGAAAATTACAAGAAAGATAATAAGGGACATCCATAATTTGGACTGAATGGTCAGAAAAGACTTCTCTGAAGATGAGTCATTTAGTTCTTTGTAGCACTTTGGTATGGGAATATTTTTTTTAATTTTTAAATTTTTATTTATTTTTGAGAGAGAGAGAGACAGCGTGAGCAGGGGAGGGTCAGAGAGAGAGGGAGATACAGAATCTGAAATAGGGTCCAGGCTCTGAGCCAGGTGTCAGCACAGAGCCCGATGCAGGGCTCAAACCTACCAACCATGAGATCATGACCTGAGCTGAAGCCGGACGCTTAACCTACTGAGCCACCCAGGTGCCCTGGTATGGGAATATTTTAATGTGGAAACATAATAATGCGGGAGTATTCCAGACTGGGGTAACAACGCACACCAAAGTCCCGGGGAGAGAAGTGCTTAGTGCTTTTATAAATTTGAGGAAGACATTAAGACTGAAGTCTGGTAATCCCAGCGAGAGACATATGAAACAGAGGGGGACCAGGAGGGTCCAGACCATGCAGGGCCTTGTAGGAGAGGAGTTTAGATTATATTCTAAGTATAATGTGTTTCCATGAGTCCTTTAGGCCTAGAAGACAATCTGACTGATTTCCAAAGATTCTCTGACTACTGTGAAGAGAATGGATTAACAACAGGTTAAAAAAAAAAAAGAGGGGA
Organism: Hyaena hyaena; assembly: GCF_003009895.1. Taxonomy (NCBI): domain Eukaryota; kingdom Metazoa; phylum Chordata; class Mammalia; order Carnivora; family Hyaenidae; genus Hyaena; species Hyaena hyaena. The sequence goes on from NW_024080918.1 coordinate 798,806, forward strand.
TGCCATAGGAAGTAGTTCTGGTGAGAGAGCATGGTGGCTTGGATGAAGGTACATGGAGAAGAGTGGATGCTCAAGAAACACGTGTGAGCTGGAATTGACAAGACTTAGAGATGGCTTGAGCAAGAGGGCTGAGAATAACTGCTTTCTGGCAGGAGCAACTGGAATCCATGGAGTTTCCATTTACTCCCACTGGGAAGACTAAAGGAGGAGCAGGTTTGGACGTTAAGATCAAGGGTTCCCTTTAGTCTCTGCTCCAGTCTGGGGGTCCTCCTTTCCCCTAGGGTGTCTACCCCACCATTGCTTGGGTCTCCTCTCCCCCAGGCCTGGCTGCAGAGCTGGCTGCTCCCTACTTCTTGCTGCCCACCCCACCTTAGGGATGGCCATAAAGATATGTGCCTATCTAGACCAAACCATAATGTCTGGCTATTTTATAACCAAACCTGAACTTATTGTGAATCCCATCATACTGATAGCTATGTGAAAGCTGGATTTTTTTTCTCAGAACCCCATGGGGACATTGAGCAGAAACACACACAACCCCCTACTAAATCTTGCTCACAAAACAGAGTTTCAAAGAGGTATTTATCCACCCATATTCATAGCAGCATTATTTGCAATAGCCGAAATGTGGAAGCTACCCAACTATCCATGAACAGATGAGGGAATAAACAAAATATGACACATACGTACAATGGGATATTATTCATCCTTCCAAAAGGGCATTCCAACTTATGCTACAACACGAGTAAAACTTGAGAATATTCTGTTAAGGGAAAGAAGCCAGTCACAAAAATACTGTACAATTCCACTTATATGAGGTATCTATAGTAACCACATTCATAGAGACAAAACGTAAATGGTGGCTGCCAGAGGCTGAGGGCAGAGGGGAACAGGGAGCTGGTGATTCATGGGTGCAGAGTTTTAGTTTTACAAAATGGAAACAGCCCTGGAGATTGGTTGCACAACAATGTGAACGTACTCAATAGTACATTCTAAACTTAAAACTGTTCAGTTTTAATTTGTTAATTTAAGTTTTAATTTGTTAAATTTGTTAAGATGGCAAATTTCACACTTAGGTGTATTTTACCACAATCTAAAAATTATTCTTATTATATCTTTTCCTTCCCTTTGTCCTTTTAAGGACCTTTAGTTCCATTTAGCAATGAATATAACTGTCCTTAGGTTATTAAATGGAGTACCAGAGGCCCCAGGCCAAGTTGCTATGAGAAAATTACAATAAACAAAGAAGTAGTTTCCAAAATCATTATCTAATGCGGGATTCAGAACAGTGATGTGATTAAGAGCAGAGATTGCCTAGGTTGAAACGCTGGCAATGCTGGTGGGTACCCCAGAGGGATGCTGTGAGGATTAAGTGAACTAATCCATGGAAAGTACTTGGAAGAGTGCCTGAAACATGGCGTGTGCCCCTTTGTGAGTAGAACATATGAAATATTGTGTCAATTGTTATTTAGCCTGTGATTTGTTTTTTCGTCTTGTCACTTAGGTCATCCGGAAATTTGGTTTTATTTGGACTTCTTTATCACACATATCTCATTCGGGATAATATATCTTTCAGAACCTTCTTCTTAGAGGAGGAAATTCTCCTTCCTGACTTGTTGTTGATAAGAACATGGAGTTCCTAGCAAATCAAGAAGGACTGGGTCCCAGTAAATGCCTCATCTTTACTCAGGGACACTCCACAGTATTTATGAAAAACATTAGGCTGGTAGCTCCTAAGGAAAACACTGCCAGTTCACAGAATGCCATTAGGAAAGCAGCGCACAACTTAGAGAGTCTATACATTGACTTCCCCTGCCGTTCAACCATTAACCTATGGGAACAACAGTGTTGTTTAACTTTCCATGTTACAAAAGGCCTGACTGATGATTCTCAAGTATTTTAAAGTAATGTGGTGATTTTAAGGTATCTTTTAAGTAAGTGGTGAAAGCTATTTCTCATTTTTTTTTGCGGTGAACTAAAAGTCAAGAAATTAAAAGCAACTCTTCTTCTTCTTTACCAACCCACATCCTATTGGTCACAAAGTCCTGCCATGTTGACTGCCAGCTCTCTCTTATATTTCCTCTGCTGTGCACCCCTGCTACCATGCCCGTACTTAGTCCTCTCCATCTCTCATCTAGACTATTCCAGGTGGTCATCCTACTTCTATTGTAAGTCACACCAACAAATTAATCCAGTTCCAGCTCTCCTGCCAGAGTTTCTGATTATACTGGTGGCACCAGGATAAGGTTCAGAGCTTAGTAGGCACTCTTAGCCATTTGGACCCAATTGTCCTTCCTGGCACCTCTCCTGCTGCACTCTCTATGGGCTATGCTTTGGCTACGAGAGCTCTCTGTGTCCTAATTGTTCACTGCTCTTTTGGGCTTCCTCGTCTTTGCATTTATTATTCCTCCTACTTAGCAGGTCTTTCTCCAACTGGAAAATTGCAATCCATCCTTTAAGTTCCAGCTCAACTGTATCTCTCTTCAGTGGGGCCCTTTCTTAATAGCCCAAGAGAGCTGGTCCCTTTCTGGGTTTCCACATTACTCTGTGTTTGCTAATAACCATGGCACTAATGACAGCGTAACGTCGTCATTTGTTTACGTTTTCGACTTTTCTAATAGATTAAGGACCTCCTCTGGGGGAGAATGATATCTTGTTCATCCTTTTTTAAACGTCTATTTATTTATTTTGAGAGCGAGAGAGAGAGTGAGCACTCACACACCTGAGCAGAGGAGGGGCACAGAGAGAGGGAGAGAGAATCCCAAAGTGAGAGGCCCTCACTTTGAGTAACAAATGCAGAGACAGGACCTCAGGGGCCCGCCTCCCTCCCACTAGCAAGGCCAGGCTTACTCAGCACTTTGTTCCAAAGAATAACTTATTCATAACAGAGGAATCGTCAAAACTTACCCATCAATCGACCAGTTTCAGGGTCTCTTTCCATTTTCCAATCTGTGTATATCACTCCACCTTCCTAAAAATATTACAGGTTCTTGATGAGCACAAAGACAACTTAAGGGACTAAAGATCTCCTATTCGTGTGCTAAGATGGACTGTGTGCCCCAAACAAAAACAAAGCCACAGGCTAACATAATCAAATGGTAATTTGATACAGCGCAGGGAAGGCTCAAAAATTGTTTACATTGAACAAAAAAGGGAATTTGTTAAATTTTTATTGTCACATAGTGAAATGGAGAACACGGGCATTTATGGAGATACTCTATGTACACAAGTTCCAACTGCTGATTTTCTAAAGTTTTGTTAATCAGAAATTGTCCCCTGGACTGAAAGCTCCAGGAAGGGACCTGGTCTGACTTGTTCAGTGATTTGTTCTCAGCATGATACAAAGTCAGTATTTTTAAAATTTTGTGGAGTAAGAGGAAAAAAGGGAATATAAATTCATAATATGGTGTCATTACCTTTTAAAGTTGAGAACAGGAAGCAAAGTTCCACTTAAATAACATAACCATTAATAGTATATATTCCAGCTCTACTTATGGCCATTTTAAGGAGTGGGGAAGTCACGGGGACCTGCTGTAAAGAAGGGACAGAAACAACCACACAAAGGGAAAAGACGCAGAACCAGTGAACGGCAGAGGTGGCAGAGGTTTAGAGAAAGCATTTAGTCGCATGCCTGGTTTTATAGAAGGAGCACAGAGGCCGAGAGAGGTGAAACAATGTAGTCAAGGTTGCCCAGACGCAGTCTCCTAATTCCAATGTTTTTCTCACTGGATAGTAAGAGGAAAACACAGAGAAAGGGGTCTAAAAAGAGGGATTGAGGGGACTCGAAGGATGGCTTGGGACGCGTAGGCACAGACCCTGCCATATAGAAAATGTCCAAGAAATATAAGTCTACTTTGGTTATTATAATAAGTGCCAAAAAAGGGCAGTCATTATAATTATTATATCCAGTTGTTACTTTTGAATTGAGTGAGTTTTGCACTCTGTTTTCTACTACATTTTGCTAGCTAACAAAACAATATATTTTCTTAATTAATCTCTAACATTTAGCATGGTTTCTTCTATATGGTGTGGGTGTTCAATAAATATTTGCAGGTTGATCAGTAAGTCATTGGTAAAGAAGGTCATACTGAATTTCATAGATTTTTTTCACATTCATCAGGAACATTTTAAATATGAATCTATGAAGTATTACAATTTTTTAAAGATTTTTTAAATTCAGTATGAATAAGTATGTTAAAATATGGGACTAGTATAGATATTGTAAGCCTTCATAAAGCAAATGTACAATACAGGTTGTAATGAAACAGAGAAGAAAAGTGGTTGCCGGGGTCTGGGGGCGGGGGGTGGGAGAAACAGGAAGAGGTTGGTAAAAGGGTACAAACTTTGAGTTGTAAGGTTAGTGAGTTCTGAGGATATAGTGTAAAACATGGTGACCACAGTATAATACTGTATTATATAGTTGAAAACTGCTAAGAGCATATAACTTAAATGTTGACACACACACACACACACACACACACACACACACGCACACAGGCACAAAGATAAATATGTGACGTGATGGATGTATTAACTAACTAGATGGGGAGGGAAGCCTTTCTCAAAATATATGTAGATCAAATCACTATGATGTACGCTTTAAATATCTTACAATTTCATGTACATTATGCCTCAGTGAAGCTGATATTGAGACTGTATATATAATGAAGACTATACATATATAAATATATATATAACATGTATAAATAAAAGAGCAGGTAATTCTAACTCACCTCTGTTCCGACAAAGAACTTTGTGCAGAAATCCTCTATAGGCTTGAGATTGTTGCCCAAGCCACCTTCCAGACTCTGGTACAGGTTCATCTCTCCTGCCTTCATTGCTTTGCTCTGGGCTGATACTTTGTCTTACAGAGGAGTATGAATAGAAGAAGCACATATTTACAGTGAAAGCCCTTTTAAAATACAGTTAGTTAATATTTTCTGCCCCTTGCCACACACATCTGCCCCATTCCCTCTTCAGTGTGGTGAACATAAGTATGAGCATCTTTGGACTTCTAATTTAGCAGTACAACACGTTTTTCAAACCAAAGTGGAGGCAGGAACCCTTGTGTGTAAGATCTGTCAAAACCTGCATTGCTGTGTGTGATTGAAGGATCTCCTGGTGGGAAGGAGGAGACCCCTCCACCTACTTTTAGGGGCTTTAAAAAGTTCTATAGCACACAGTTTAAAAAACAGTTCTACATTATTTATATCATTTCAGAATTATTTACATTAAAAATTAAACATAAAATATATCCTCCGGATTACATTACCTTTGATATTCTCAGTGAAACTCTCTAATGAGAAACTCATGTCATTTTGATTCATTTGACATCGTATGGATTTTTTTCAAATAACTCCTGATTAGACTTTTAAGTATCAGACATGATCAAACTTCAAAAAAAATAAATCCATCTAAAGTGTATTACTTGTTTTTCCTAAGTATATAGCACATGCAGGAACATAATTTAATGTTTTCTGATGAGTTCAGGTTTATTACTTAAGAACAGCAGTGATTGTACAGCATTATAACTGTAATTACACATGCAAACAGAGCATAGTTTATCTGGGGGCAAAACTTCAAACACCATCTGGAACTTCTTTCTTTTTAAAACAAAAGTCTTTTTAAAAACAAAAACGTCATCTTGTTTAAAAACAAAAGTCTTTTTATGAGCTAAGATTAATAAATGTCATTTACTGAAGCTTTGGAAAATAGAGAAAAGCATGAGGAAAATAAGAAAAATCATCCATTATCATATTTCCCAGAGATAACCACCGTTAAAATATCTCCCTACCATTACATTTCTGTGAATACATATATTCTGTGAATATATAAAGGATTTTCTTTTAATTGGGTATTTTAGCTTTTATCCTGTTTTTCTATTCTCTTAAAGATATTATCTAGGATATATTCCCACATCACTTATTAGGATTTTTTTGCTTTTAACTTTTTTATGTTTTTATTTATTTTTGAGAGACAGAGAGAGACAGCATGAGTGGGGGAGGGGCAGAGAAAGAGAGGGAGACACAGAATCTGAAGCAGGCTCCAGGCTCTGAGCTGTCAGCACAGAGCCCGAGGCAGGGCTCAAACTCACAAACAATGAGATCATAACCTGAGCCGAAGTCCCGATGCTTACCCGACTGAGTCACTCAGGTTCCCCTAGGTTTTTAAAAATGTGATATTGAATTTCTTGGAGAGGTGGTAGAGAAATATATGCTCATCAAGCCCTACTCCCCACATCTTAATATATCATCATCTAGATTATATCAACCAGGGGGATACTAACTAATGAACATCAAAACCAACCAACAAACATATAAATGAAAACTAAAATAGAAGAAAACCTCAGCTACACTAAAAATATATATACCATTAAAAAAATTATAACATAATTCTGAGTGAAAAACAATTTTGATTTTGTTGGTACAGTCAACCAGTGCTTCCTCTGTTAAGGATCTACATGCTTTGGGCAGTCTCCCTTCCCAAAAGATAAGACATCATAAACAAGTAGCACGGTAAGCCAAACATAAAACCAGACTTGTAAATAGTTGTACTACAAAGTGTCAATCAACAGTTCAAGAAATAACTAGGTACAGCTAATCACATTGTTCCTACTAAAAGATATTATTCATAATCCATTTAGCACGAGGAAAAAGGCATTTTGCATCTGTTTAATATAGAAAATTAAAATCATTAAAATATTTATTTCAAATTCTTCACTCTCATTTCAATAATGTATATTAATATACTAGTAGAGTAGAGCATATATATAATTAGTAAATAAATACATGGTCATTGGCAATAAATGCTCAAAAATTTTTCTTGAGGGGGTTCAAGATGGAGAAGTCTGGAGCTCTCTGGTCTAACAAGGAGAGCCAAGAGCCTCATCCAGAGGTCACTACTGGTAACACAAAGGAAGAGGCAAATGTGATATGTGCTATAAGGAAAGACCTAATTCGCTTAGTGAGAGACTGGATGTAGGGAACTGAGGAGAGAGACAGGGATGACTCAAGTTGTGTTCTGGACACACGGACATTGAGGGATTAGGTTGGGTTCAAGCCCAAGAGATAGCAAGAGGCAATGTGGAGGATTTTCAGCAGTGTAAGAGTAGACCCAGTTACTGAGTGGAGTGAGGAACGAGGAAAGCATACACCTGAAATTTGAGTTTGAGGCATATCCATGCTGAGAGGGCAGCAGAAAAGAGGGCAGAGGAGAGAAACTGAAGAAATGTTAGGAAAACCACAAAAACCAAGGCAGGAGCTCTGAGAAAAGGGGCTAAGTCGATAGTGTTTAATGATGGAGAGTTAAAGTGAATGAAGCCAGAGAAAAATGTTATCATGAACTGTGTTTCCTCAGACTTGACTGGAATAACTTGCATATTTATTAAAATCAACTTCTTCCTCATGGATTTTCCATCTGTGGATTTCCATCACCAGGGCCCAGCATAATAGTAGCAGCTAACACTGAATGCTTACTACCTGATACATGCCAGGTACTGAACTGTGTGCTCTACACGCACCTTTTATTCAATCCTCACAATAACTCTTAAGGTAGTTAAGCATTAATTCTCCTTCAAGGATGACAAAGTGAGGCTCAGAGAGATTAAGTAGCTTGCCCAAGGTCTCACATATGGTGGCTTACATTTATTGTGGGGTAACAAAGAGCTGTTCTTAGAGCTGTATATGTATTAACTCACTAATACATGAGAGCTTATCTTCTCAATACTCCATGAAGTTGTTACCTTCATTATTTGCTTCCCTTATCTTCACAACTCACTTTTCAAATAAGCTTTTTTTTGTTTGTTTGTGTGCTTTAAAGTAAAGCACAGAGAGGTATAGTAATTTGACCTGGTCAAATAATAAATTGTGGCTTTGGAATTCAAACCCAAACTCCAGAATCCACATCCTTAACCACTATGCCATAGTGCTTAGGAGAATATAACGGAGGCTCTGAAGGCAATTACAGAGTAGGAATTCCAAAAAGGTTTAGAGCAAAGTCTTCTGCAACAGAATAAACAAAAAGAACATCTTAACGTGACTACTTAGAAGGGACAGACTGTTAAGGATCGAACATGGCAGGCAAAAGCCACGTAGCCTACAGCCGCTAGGTGGCAACAGAGTACCAGACTGTGAGCCTGAGAGTGCTCCCAAGAGTGTGCCAGTGGAATAGCTGAACTTGTGATTCTTGCTGGAGGGGAGGGGAAGGACAACCAATAGAGACTCAATACACAGAATATGGTCAAGAAGCATATGACCAAGTGTATTCTAGTCAGTAGGTTCAAGTCTAGCCAGAGCAGGTGGATAGCTGGCAGTGTGTCCTAAGGAGATTCAAAATAACATAATGAGATCTCAAATACAGTTCTGAGAACCGGCCATCTACACAAGAGGCTGACTACAACCACGGTAACCGCCTTTAGTGATAAGAGGCGTGTGTTAGCGAGATCCATTAGATTACCAAGTGAAATTTAATTTTCTCCAGGACTTGTGATGATAATCCCTGCCAACATGGACTTCTGAACACACGTAAAGGGATACAGCCAATTAAAGTCTCAGCTGAGAATCGAAAAACGTATGTATGTTCCTTCCCTTTGTGAACTGATTTAGCCAAATACACCATTCTCTAAGAAATATACACAAAAAAGAAAGAAAGAAAGAAAGAAAGAAAGAAAGAAAGAAAGAAAGAAAGAAAGAAAGAAAGAAAGAAAGAAAGAAAGAAAGAAAGAAAGAAAGAAGAAATATCCACTGAATGACTTCATCTGTAAAGAGAACATTCATATGATGGGGAGTATTCCTGTTTGGTGACATTTGGGGCATGTTTCAGGATTCATTTTAAATAGGCCCTCCCTTAGGTGGATGCAGTTATTTGTCTATATCAGCAGAATGTAAGCTCCATGGGAGCAGGGAATTAGCTTTTCCCAGCTATATCCTCAGAGCCTGGCACTTTGCAAGAGTTTGATCAATGTTTTCAATAAACAGATATAAAGAGATAACAGTGTAAAAATTGTTCTTTAGAGAATGAAGGGATTACAATTACTAAATCACAGCCAACTGGAGTTTATCCCAGGAATGCAGGGCTAGTTTAACATTCAGATATTCATCAAAGTAATTCGCCATATTAATAAGCTTAAAAAGAAAAAAAATGATCACCTGCAAAAATGCAGAAAAATCTTTTGACAAAATCCAACATTAATTTGTGTATAAAAGGGAACTTCTTTAAACTGACAAAGGCTTCTATGAAAACCCTACAGTGGACATCATACTTAACTGTGAAAGTCTAAGTGCTTTCTCCCTGAGATCTGGAATAAAACAAGAACACTCTCTCCTAGAGTGTTCCAGTGTAACCAGGTAAGGAAAAAAATCATACAAATCAGAAAAGAAGAAGTAAAACTGTCCTTATTTACAGATAACATTATCATCTACATAGCAAAAATCCAAATGATCTTATCATCTATTTAGAGAACCTAAAAAAATCTACATAAGCCATGATAACTAATGTGATTTTAGGAAGAGTGCAGGATACAAAATCAATACTCAAAAATCAATTATATTTTTATACACTGGTAATGATCAATCAAAAATTAAAAATTTGAAAGTACTATTTACTAGAGCACCAAAAAATGTGAAAGACTTAGAGACAAATCTATCACAAGAAGTGAAAAACCTGTACATGAAAACTATAAAATGTCACTGAGAAATTAATGACCTAAATAGAGAGATATACTGTACTTATGAGGTAAAAGACTGTATGGCAGACACTAAATTCTCATAATACTGATTTAAAGTTTTTACACAATTCCAATCAAAGTCAGAGCAGGCTTATCCAAGACAAAAGATACAATATCCACATGGGAAAGCAAAAAACCTAGAATGGTCAAAAACTATTTTGAAAAAGAGAAAAAAATTTGAAAGCACTAACTTCAAGACTAATTACAAAGCTACAGTAATCAAGACAGTGTGGTCTTGGTATAAAGATAAGACATATAGATCAATAGGACAAAATAGAGAGTTCAGAAATGGACTCACACATATTTGGACAGGTGATTTTTGACAAAGGTGCAAAAGCCATCCAGTGGAGAAGAACAGTGTCTTCAACAAATGGCACTGGAACACCACACACCAATGACCTCTGACCCATAATTTGTGCAGAGAAAAAAATTATCTCAATAAGGATCATAAACTTAGTTATAAAACTATACAACTCCTAGGAAAAAAGTAACCCAAACTTGGGTTAAATTCAAAACCAAAATCATGACCCATGAAAGAACAAACTGATAAACTGGGCTTCCTCAAAATTGAAAACTTCTGCTTTTCTCAAGACTGTGTTAAGGGAATAACACTTAATATTTCACAGACTGGGAGAAAATATTTGCAAATCATGTATCTGATAAACGACTAGTATGGAGACTATATTAAGAGCTCTGAAAACTCCATGATAAGAAAATAAACAGCACAACTAAAAAATAGATCAAAGATATGGACACTTAACCAAAGAAGATACATAGATAAGTAGAAAACAATACATGCAAATATATTCAACATCTTTAGTCATTAGGTAAATGTGATAGAAAGCAGATCAGTGGTGGTCTGGGGTGTGGAGGTGGGAGAGGTGCTGGAGGGTGGGGTTACAAAGGGCATCTTTATATGGGTCACCTTCAGGAAGTGATGGATATATTCATTATCTCGATTATAATGATGGTTCCATGGGTTTTTAATATGTCAAAACGTGTCAGAAGATGCAGTGATATCCTTACAATTGGATAAAAGCAGTAACATCCTCGTGATCATCTTTTTTCATTAATTTAAAAAGTAAAAGTAAGGTACTTAATGAGTTATTCTTATAAGTTACATTAACCTCTCTCAGTTTTGGTTTCCTTAATTATAAAATGGTAATGAAACCCCCGGCTTGCAGGATTGTCATGATCATTGGTATCTGTTTTACTCACTGTTGCACTCCTGGGGCCTGGCATAAAATGAGAGTTTTATAAATAACTGTCAATGAATGAAACCATGTGTAATATTAATTAGCACAATACCTGACTCCTGGCTCAAATTCAATAAATTGTAGCCAACAGCTGAATACAAAGAAGTAGAGAAGAGAACCCGCCTTCGATTCCCTCTGGAATGAAGCAGGCCCAAATACATTAAAAAAAAAAAAAAAAAAAAACCTGCAATGTTTTAATACTGCTTAGAAAATGTCCATAAAAATATAGTGATTCCTTTTTTTTTTTTTTTTTAAAGTATGAGTTGTATCCATGAAAACACACAGTTTCAAAGTGAGTTTGGCCCAAGCTGGGTATTAAATGTATAATATGTTTGTCTGAGATATCTATCATTTAACTGAACATTCAACAATTTGTAAATGGAAATTCATTTGATAAGGCAAATATTTGGAAAGTCCTTCAGTTCCTAGCGATTCTTGTACATTTCATTATGCATTGCTCTCAACCTGCAATATTCATGCATACCTTTATTTTAATAGCTTTGACATTTATATGCATACACTTCAATTATTTCCACAAAGGTGTATGGGTTGAGTTGAGGTAGATTAAAAAGTCAATTGTTATTTCTCTATTCTGTTTTATTGTGGTGCTTTACAAATATTAATTTTTTATTCTGATTAGGATTGGTAATTTCTTACATTTCATAATTTATTTTGCTAGACTCAAGATATATTCCATTCTATGCCATTATTCTTTGAGCACACACATACTTATTAAGACAGCTTTGTAAAGTTTTTTAATGAGTTTTTAAACATATATAAATGTACTCAATAAATGTTTATGAAACTAAACTGAACTGAAATCTTTCAAATCTTTGTGTGTGGTTAGGCAATTTTAGTGGGGTTGGCTATAGTTATAATAGCCTTTATAAAGTTCCATATTGGAGGGTTTGATTTTCTGTACTCCTTTTACAAATCAGACTATCTTAGCAGCTATCTAACTCACTGTAGACATAAGGAACCATTAATACTCAAACTTTTACATGCCTTTTAAAAATGTTTTTTATTTATTTTTAGAGAGGGAGGGAGAGAGAGAATGACTGGGGGAGGGGCAGAGAGAGGGAGGTGAAGAGGACCCTAGCGGGCTCCACACTGTCAGCCCAGAGCCCAACCCCTAAAATCATGACCTGAACCTAAACCAAGAGTCAGTCACTCAACAGTCCACCCAGCCACTCAGGCGTGCCAACTTGCCTTTTTAATAAGGAAAGACAGTTACCTTGTGCTTTGTAAAGGAGATTGTCCTCACTCAGGCTGACCTTGGTTGGGCAGTGGTCTAAACTCGTTTCACCTTTAGACAGCCTTATCTTTTGGGAGAACATACAAGAAAGATGATTTCTATATATCCTATGGGTGATTTATTCTTGCTTTTCCCTCCCTCCCCCGACGGCAGCTTCCCACCTCCCTCCCCTTGTTCCTTTTCCATTCTCTCTCAGACTTCTAGTTGCTTTTCCCCTTGGGACGGTGCTTAAACCATGGTTTCTAAAACCCTATGACCCAAGGGCACTTCTCCAGGAGCTCATTTCCAGATCCCAGGCTCACATAAGTAATTTCTGAAAATATTGTGTATTCTGTTTCATAATACATCCTTTTTGGTTTTAATATAAGATAATGGCTTATTCTCCTGTTGCCTAAATCTTTCATTTAAAGGAACCTCCAGAAAGTTGTGTGGGGTCTTGTCATCTGCCTGGTGCTGCTGAGTCCTCCTAGGGAGTCACGTGCCCCTGAGCTCCAGAAGTGGCCCTGGGTCTGCACCAGAACGGGATGTTTTTCCCTCAGAGTGTCTGTCCCACGTTTCTTCTTCAGGATGCTTGTCCACATGCTTCCAATTACTCTCAGGTGAGTTTATGTTTGCTCAGTTGTTTTTAAACTATTTACAGCTTAGTAACTCCTACCGCAGAAAATTCCTAATCCTCTCTACTTTCTAATTTCTAATCCCAGCTGTTTCAGGAATATTCTCACCCCTCTGTGCCCTCTCTTCTATTTGGAGCAAATATATAATAATGTAATGTAATAATGATACTTGTACAACAAAGGAAAAAAGTATTAAGTTTGGAATTAGAGCTAGACATTCTAAAAAAGGAGAGTCATCAATATCAGAAGCCCTTTCATACTTTCCACACATATTCCATCCACAGCCATATCTTTCTCAAGTTAAAATTGCTTTTCTTCAAGCTCTTTCAGTAAAAGTACAAGCAATTTCTCTTCCAATTACTTTCCATTTTGTTCGGTCATAGATATTAAAATACTGTTTTTTTTACTAGATGTGAAATATGCAGAATTTTGCCTATATTAGGGGTTAAATTAGCTTTTCTGGCTAACCAGAGAGCCTACCAATTTACAGACAATTGCTCATGCAAATGAATAATTATTATAAAAACCATTGGTAAGTTGCAGCTTGCTCATATAAAAACAAATATCAATCTTGAGTTCACAAAAATTGTGACTTTTGGCTTGACCTAGGCAGGCATCATAATAATCCTCAATGAAAGAATTTGTTGGTTAAATAAATACATAAATTATAAAGTCTTATGTTAATTTAAGCTGCTCCACTTTTAGAGTGTGTGTATGTATGCATGTAAATGCATATACATTATGAAGTATAAGTAAGCTTATAGAACGGACTAAATTGCATGTTACTCACCTTAGTGAGAGGTTTCCAGGAGAGATCTAGATGCAGAAAAGTAGATGGTACATCAAAAGGAATTTCAATACTTTCTTCTTTCTTTTTCTCTACTGGTTTCTCTAAAGCTTTCTGTGGTCTGATATCCCAAAAACATATTGTGCTTTAAAAAAATTCACATGTTATTTGATATAAATAAGAGCTATAGCCTTAGAACTACCATACTTCCTGCTGTTACACATAACAACGTAGTTATGGCTGTATTTTAGTATCTCTGAAAGTAAGATTTTTATGAACGGCACTGTTTTGTATCGTATAAAAAATTATACGGTTTATAAGGTTATTTGATGACTTTGCTAGTATTAACACTCATATTATCGTATATGAGAATTGAGTTTGGAGACTTGACACCATCTTTTTTTAAACAAAGCAACTTTATTGAAATATAACTCATATATCACATAATTCACCTGTTTAAAGTACACAAATCAATGGTTCTTAACTTTTCGCAGAGCTGTGCAATCATCACTATAGTCAATTTTAGAAGATTTTTATCACCCCCCAAAGAAATCTTGTACAGACTGACAGTCATTCCTTATTGTCCCCAACCCCTCCCACCAGCCCTAGACAACTACTCATCTACCTCTTGTCTGCATAGACTGGTCTGTTCTGGACACTTCATATAAGTGGAATCATACAATATATGGCTTTTTGTGACTGGCTTCTTTCATTTAGCACATTTTTGAAGTTCATCCATGTGTGTAATACCTAACAGCAAATCATTTCTTTGGATTGCCAGATAATATTCCAGTGTATGGAACATACCACAGTGTATTTATCCAGTCATCAGTTGATGGACTATTATGAATAATGCTCCCCTGAACATTTGTGTATAAGTTTTGTGTGGATGCATGATTTCATTCCTCTTGGTATACACTGAGGAGGGTAATTGCCGGGTTATATGGTAACTGTGTTTGATCTTTTGAGGAACTGCTAGATTGTTTTCCAAAGCAATTGCATCCATTTTACATTCACATCAGCAATGTGTGAGGATTTGAATTTCTCTACATCCTTGCCAGCACTTCCTATTTTTTGTCTTTTTTATTATGGCCATCCTGGTGGGGGAAGTGGTGTCTAATCAAAATTGATTTAGATTTGGGGCTTCTGGGTGCCTCAGTCAGTTGAGCATCCAACTTCATGATTTTACAGTTTGTGGGTTCCAGCCCCATGTTGGGCTTTGCACTGACAGCACAGTGCTGGCTTTGGATTCTCTGTCTCCCTCTCTCTCTGAACCCCTACAAATAAATAAACATTGAAAAAAATTTAAAATTGATTTAGATTCACATATGCATGTTCTTTGGGTATAATATGCTGGAAATCACTCTCTAATCCAAGGTCATGAACATTTATGCTTATGTTTGTTAAGATTTTCTTCTAAAAGTTGCATAGTTTTGCATCTTACATTTAGGTCTTTATTCCATTTTCAGTTAATTTTTGTATAAGATGTGAGGTAAGGTTCCAACTTCTTTCTTTTGCTTGCAGATATCCACATGTCCCCACACCATTGTTGAAAAAGATTAGCCTTTTACCATTAAATTGTCTCAGTGCCCTGTTAAAAATCAATTGTCCATAAGCATATGGGTTTATTTCTGTACTCTATAATTTCTATCTTTATGCCAGTGTCAGTACATCCGTCTCTACAGTTGTAACTTTGCAGAAAGCTCAGAGATCAGAAAGTGTGAGTCCTCCAACTGTGTTCTTCGTTAAGATTATTGCTTTGGGTATTTTAGGTCTCATTGTGGTTCGGATTTGCATTTCCCTCATAGCTAATATTGAACACCTTTTCATGTGCTTAGTGGCCATTTGTGTATTTTGGGGGAGAAATGTCTGTAGATAATCTGCTCAATACACTGGGTTATTTGAATATTTATTGTTGAGTTGTAAGAATTTTTCATATTCTGGAGAGAAATTTCTAATAAGATATATGATTTGCAAATATTTTCTTCTATTCTGTGAGCATCTTTTTAACTTGTTGATAGTGCCTTTTGAAGCACAAAAATTTTGGTGAATTTCAGTTTATCTTTTTTCTTTTATTGCTTGTGTTTTTGGTGTCATATACAAGAGATTTGATATATATTATATAATGTAAATACAATATATAATATAAATATATGCATATTTACAGCAAAAATACATACATAGGCAATGGTGGATTAATATGCTTTGTACATAGTAAGCATCCAATAAACATTATTCCCCCCCCCTTCCTCACAGGTTGACTATAAAAATCAAATGAGATAATGTATGTGAAAATTCTTTATAAATTTCTACACTCCAATATCCCATTGTTTAGCCATATATTTTTTATTAATGGAACTTTATTTTTATTTTTTAAGTTTATTTATTTTGAGAGAGAGTGTGTGAGTGGGGAAGGGACAGAGAGGGAGAGAGAGTTCCAAACAGGCTGTATACTGTCAGCAGAGAGCCCAACTCAGGGCTTGATCTCACAAATCCTAAGGTCATGACCTGAGCTGAAATCAAGAGTCAGATGCTTAACCGACTGAGCCACCCAGGCACCCTGGAATCTTATTGTATCTTTTTCTATATGAAAGACCTTGGCATGGCTGAAGTATAAAGATTAGAACTGGTAAGTTTTCCAATAACTAAAAGTTCACTTTTCTAAATGCATAAACTTTTTTTAAAACAACTTTTGAAGGAATTATTTCCAGAGCATTCTAGAATATTTCCAAATTCAAGGGCCATCATTATAACCAACAGTCAAGAATCTGTATCTTAATTTTTTTTAAATGTTTTATTTATTTTTGAGAGAGAGAGAGACAGCATGAGCAGGGGAGGGTCAGAGAGAGAGGGAGACACAGAATCCCAAACAGGCTCCAGGCTCTGAGCTGGCTGTCAGCACAGAGCCCGACGTGGGACTCAACCCACCAGCCGTGAGATCATGACCTGAGCTGAAGTCAGACGCTTAATGGACTGGGCCACCCAGGCGCCCCAGAATCTGTCTTAAATATAAAACATGTAATATTTTAAGTCTGTTCAGCGTTTCTAAATATTTTCCAAGGCTGGTGAAGAACAGTATAGCTTTGCATTTTGTTGTTTATAATCAACATCATACTGTAAGCACTTCTCCATGAAATCATAACAATTTTAATTGTGTAAATATTCCATATGACTCTATCGGTGGCCCTATTTGGCTATAATCCCCCACCCTCATGCCCTTTTTCTTTTTAGCAAGAACATTCTAATCATTGTTTGGGGAACTGCCCTTCCCCGTTGCATGCAGCCCAGTTGGAGTTGTCACTCAAGGTGCCCTAATGTTACCTGCCTGGCCAAAGGGGTGAATTTGATGGAACAAAAGTCAGGTTAGAACTGATTAGTTCAGATGGAAGGAACTAGGCATTCATTCCTGCTACCAAATCCATGGGGCTGTTCTGAAGCCTGTGTCAGCTCTTTTTTTGACTCAGCAATGCCATTACTTACTACCTATTGTATAGGATGTAGTTGTATTATATACATACATACACACACACACGTACACACACACGCACACACACACACACACACACGCACACACACACACACACCCCTTACTATATGAATAGTGATTTATTGGTAGCTAATGTGTTTGCCTTCAGAGCCTCATTTTCTGTATCCATAAGTATTTTTGGGGGTAGTTGTGAATATAAAAATAGTTAACTTATTAGTATTGGTGTAAACTTCCAATAAGTTGATTTTATCCCCTACAGTTAGCCATAGTCAATTTCTGTTGCTTGCAGTCACAGAACCTTACCTGATATGTGTCCACAGGATTAATCATGTCTCCCTCACCCTTTGCCCATGGCTGCTGTTCATGTCACACATACCTTCACCTTCCACTCCATAGCTGTCAGCTTCTATGGCTTAAAGTGTCATTATTTCTATTAGGGTTAAAGCTATTTGGAATGGACAAGTTTTGCCAGTATTTGGATGCTAGATAAATAATATTACTCTTTCTATTTCCTACTTCACTGTGAATTTTTAGTTCCAGAAATTGGGAGGTGTGATTTTACTTAAATGAACATTCTTCAACATAGTTATCAAATTGTTTATTTAAAAAAGTTTATAAACATGCAATAAAAATGTAAAGCTTTTGGGATGCCTGGGTGGCTCAGTCGGTTGAGTGAAAAATATTTTTTCGACCAGCAACAATCTATTCTGTCCTGTTGTTATATCAGGTTTAATTGCTACAATAAAGATTATTTAAGGAACAGAAGAAAATAATGGTTTTAGAAGCATCTAAGAAAAAAGATATATTGTATGAAAACATTTTAGGTAATGTTTAAAATAAGACTGTGAGATTATGAATTGTAAGATATATAAATTTGATCTTCCTCCAGGATTCTAGCAGAGAGCTTCTCATTTTTTAAAAAATGTTTTATTTATGTTAGAGAGAGAAAGAGAGAGAGACAGAGCATGAATGGGGGAGGAGCTGAGAGAGAGGGAAACACAGAATGTGAAACAGGCCCCTGAGCTGTCAGCAGAGAGCCCGATGCAGGGCTTGAACTCACAGTGAGGTCATGTCCTGAGCCAAAGTGGGAAACTCAACACACTGAGCCACCCAGGCAATCCCCCCTCTCTCCCCAGAGAGCTTCTAAAACCCTTGGAATTTCCTAGATGTGTGAGTGTGGTAAAGGTAAGTTTTGTTATGTTAATAAAGTGACCTTTGGAAAACACCTAAGCATGGAGGCTGGTTACCCATGGAGCCAACCTTGCAATTTGAGAGCTGGAATTTTCAGTTCTACCCCCTGACTTCCAGGGAGGGGAGAGGTGCTGGAGTTCAGTCACCAATGGCCAATTTTTCTATCAATTGTACCTGTGTAATGAAGCCTCTGTAAAACCCCAAGAAGACAGGCTCCAGAGAGCTTCCTGGTTGGTGAACACCTGGAGATTGGGGACAGGTGAGTACCAGGAGAGGGGATGGTAGCTCTGAGCTCTTTCCCTAGACCATGCCCTAAGCATCTCTTCCATCTGGCTATTCCTGAGTTACATCCTTTTACATGCCAGTAACCTGGTAGGTAAAATGTTTCTCTGAGTTCTGTGACCTGCTCTAGCAAATTAATCCAACCTGAGGAGGGAATCTTGGGAACTTCCAATCTGCAGCAAGTCAGTCAGAAGTACAGGCAACAACCTGGGCTCCTGACTGGCCTCTGAGGTGGCAGGGGAGAGGGGTGGTGGGGGCGGGGGGCTGGGAGAGCAGTCTGGTAGGACTGGACCTTAACCTGTGAATCCTTTCAGATAGTGTCAGAATTGAGTTGAGTTATAAAACACCCAGCTGGTGTCCTGAGCATTGCTTGTTAGAACTGTGGGGAAACCTTCCCCATCCCCTACCCCCACATCGAATTGACCCAAGAACACTAACAATGACCTACCAATCAGCCGAACATGTGACAAGTTGGCAGCATATTCCATTTCGATTCTCAAAGACAGAACCCATTCTGTTAATCTGTTTTTTAAAAACACAAGAAGTAAGTTCTGTGTACCTAGAACAGTAATGACTTTTCTCATAGCTTTTTGCTCTTTAAATATTTTCTGGTTTTAATTTTTATTAAGGGAAGATAACACTATCACAGAAACTTGGAGAATAGGCTTTAAAATAAAATTTAATTCTGCCATATTTTTCCAGTCTTTTTTCACATAACATTTTAACATAGTTTTAATCAGCATGCATAAAAATTTCTATCCTTAGATTTTTCAGTTGATATCATTTGAACATTTACCAATGTACTCATAAATCATTTTAATAGTCTTATAATATATAGATGGTGTGTCATAATTTCATGACCCATTATAATTAGAAATAATTAGAAACGTAGGCTCTTTCGTCTTTTACTATTGATGGTGGAATAAAACATAGGAGTTTTTATGAGATTGTTAAGCAGCTAAGGTCAGTGGAGAAGATGCTTAGTGTTACATTGGATACCAACAGCCACCTAGCACAGTTAGTGGCTCCTCAGGGTCCTAGAAGGTCCCAAATTCCAAGCAGCTAGCTTTGAAACGAGATGAAAGGTTTTGTGGCAATCTATGAAAGTGTGACTCTTGAATCCATAGGGAAACCTGACTTTCCCCGTTCCCTACTCTTCTGGTAGGACTGATGAGCAAACTAGTAAAACAAAGGCAGGGACTCTGGCAGCAAACAGTGAGAGTGGAAGGAGGGAGATAGGTGCTGTACTGCTACTGCCTGCAGGCAGCACAGGAATTAGGACTCTGGAAACTTGGCTGAGGCCACCACAGCCGGAACCCTCTCAGGTTCCTAACTGCTGCCAACTTCTATTCAGATCTGATAAGCAACCCAGAGTCTGTGCGCCTCGCCCTCTAGGGAGACTTCCCTGCAGTATGAAGTGCAGAGAAGCCGCTTGCCCTGGGCTTTTATGTTTTAATGATTTAAAAAACGGACACAACATAGCATAATAGTACAGAGATTTGGAAAGTAGGTTTCAGAATCCAATATAATTCTAACCTATATTCTTTTCCAGTCTCTTTTCACGTTACATTTTGACAGTTTGTTAAGATGTGCATGTAATTTTGTCTCTTGAGGCACGAGTTAGATTATTTCATTTTGTAAAAAATATTTTTAATATTTATTTCTTTTTGAGGGAGAGAGAAAGGGACAGGGCATGAGTGGGGCAGAGGCAGAGAGAGAGGGAGACACAGAATGTGAGGCAGGCTCTGGGCTCTGAGCTAGCTGTCAGCACAGAGTCCAACGTGGGGCTCGAGCCCACCAACCATGAGATCACGACCCGAGCCAAAGTCGGACACTTAACCCACCGAGGCACCCAGGCGGCCCCAAGTTGGATTATATCTTAATATGAACTCCCACGATTTGAATTACTGTTCAAAAAGTTGAAATTTTGGATCATTTAAGAATCACATCGACTAATTGTATTCCAAAACTTTTATGTTGGAAGCAGCATTGCTAGAGTTTACTGGTGTCACCATTGAATCCTTTCTAACACAGGGTATTATTATTTACTAAATTTTTATTGAAAAATTAAACAGGTCCAACATAGTATATTATTGTTGTTTTATAAGTAATTTTTTTGATATTAAAAAGCCTGAATGATTTTCATGTTTATCATGAAATCATACTAATTGTATATAGTGAGTATACAGTATATTATATATAGTTGTATTGTATAGTATACAGTATATATTTTATTTATTGGAAATTTTGTCTTTACCATATTTGAGACCAATATTGTCCATTTTGTTGTCTGCTCTTTATTTTTTAATTTAGAAATTTACATGTGTATGTTTTGAATGTCTTTCAACATTAATTAGCTTAGAAAACTGTCCTTGATGTGGAAATATAATATTCTATTTTGATTTATTACATTTTTCCTGTGATTTTTATTTTTATTTAACGTTATAATCCTCTGAATTAATTTGTGTATATGGTGAACTGAAATGAAGTCAGAGAGTTTCTTCCATTATCATATGTTAAACTTCTATAGGTAATAGAAATTATCTGGGCTATTTGTTTTGGTCCATTATAACTTTCAAAAGTATTGTTGCTTTGCATAATCCATTTGAATACATTGAAAGGCTAATTATCTTTCCTAACTTTACTTTTTCATAATATGCTTTGAGTTTCTGAAAGTACAGAGGAGACCATTAGGGCCTTCGAGGGAGAAATTCGGGGAGCTCACCAGTATCCAAATTCACCAACACGAGACTTGGTGAGTCTGGTACAGAACTAAGAAGCCAAACTGCATTGCTAGTGCTGGGCGGAGAGCTGGACTCACTCACTGCATGACCAGTTCTCACCCACGGGTTCAAAGTTGCCTTGGCAAAATAACACATTATTATGTGTCACATCACTTCAGAGTTATCTGCTCCAACTAACTGAAATCATTAACCTTTTTAAATTAAAATAATTTTTTAGTGTTTATTTATATTTGAGAGAGAGAGAAAGAGAGAGAGAGAGAGAGAGAGAGAGACAGAGCTTGAGCGGGGGAGGGGCAGAGAGAGGGAGACACACAATCTGAAGCAGGCTCCAGGCTCTGAGCTGTCAGCACAAGAGCCTGACTTAAGGCTCAAATCATGAATGGTGAGATCATGACCTGAGCCAAAGTCGGATGCTTCCCAACTGACTGAGTCACCCAGGTGCCCCTGAAATCATAACTTTTAAACCCACAAAGACTAAGGGTGTAAAATATTTGCACTCTATTTTTACATATCAAACTCTTATCTTCTTCACTGTTGTATTATATCAATGTCGACACCATCTACATTGTTCAGTGGTTTATAAACCATTGACTTTGTAATATTGGCCTTATTCTGAGCTCCAAGTCAGATATTGGCCGGGCAACACTGACACAACCGGTTGACGCCTGCTTCCTGGTTGTTTCATGATTTAAATGTAAACGAATCGTTGACTTGAAACATCAACTTTGAATAAAATCTTCCGAGAATGTACAGTCCAGCAGGAGAAAACTATGAAACCATCAAGACTCACCTCAAATGTGTCAGGCAGCCAGTGTATATCTGTAATTACTTTCTTATGGCCATTTTCTATCGAGGAGACTGCGCAGTGTCTGATATACATCACTTCTTTATTACTGTCTGGTTCAAGGAGAAACATAGGCTGGAAAAATGTCAAGAGAATGTTACATGCTACTTTCACAGAGTTAATGAGTGAATTCATACGTTACTAGTTATTCCAGCTACAGTTAATAACTTGGAGAATACTAGTTCAGAGAAAAACATAAATTAGTGCTTCTGCATATCATATATTGAGGTAATAAGATTACGTACTTTCCCTTCAGTTTAGTCTAAGATTTCAAACTTAACAAGAATTACTGACCCATCCCCTACGGAATCAATGAGCTTCCATTTCTGAAAGAGTGTTTCATGCACGCACAGAAGGCCACGTCCCTCTCTGTCTTGGGGAGAGGCCTGTTCAGGCTGAAGAGCTACGGTAGAGCTGTGCAATATGGTGGGTATGAACTGTGTCGGGAGCCGAGGAGCCTTTCCTTGACCTTCTTGGAAGCATCCACAGCTTCACAAAATCACAGGATATTATTTTCAGGAAGGATTGCAACACCTTCGTTTACACTTGAGACAATCGATTCTCGCTGAGGTGAGAGGGCCTGTCCAAACTCAAAGGACTATGATCTGGAGCCTAGATACATGGCCCTTCTGGCCCATGCTCTTTCCACAACATAACTTTATTTATTTATTTATTTTTTAATGTTTTTTATTTATTTCTAGGAGAGAGAGAGAGACACAGCATGAGGAGGGGAGGGTCAGAGAGAGAGGGAGTCACAGACTGAAACAGGCTCCAGGCTCTGAGCTGGCAGTCAGCACAGAGCCCGACGCGGGGCTCGAACCCATGAACTGCGAGATCATGACCTAAGCGAAAGTCGGACGCTTAACTGACTAAGCCACCCAGGCGCCCCACGACATCACTTTAGACAAGTCACTTGGTCCCTTTATTTTATTTGACAACAAAAATATCCTAGCATCCTCAGACAGACCATGCGACTTGTTTTACTGACTTCTTAATCAAGGGCCAATGTAAAGGTGATTCAGAACATGTCCACAAACAGACCTGAAGGCGTGGGAAATAATACCTCCACCCACCCCCACTCTGGGTTGAGGCTTTCTTTAACATGGCAGTTCTGTGGTGTATTTTTTGATGAACTCCTGAACTGGAAAAACTTTCGAGGGAAACGTTATAAAAAGCTAACCTTGAGCGTGACTTTTTTACTTCTGCTACCACCTGTCTTGATGTTTTCTATGCGATCTGCATGTGCAGTAATATCCCACAGGACAATCTAAAACAGAAATAAATGTTATTACAACATATTTTCAGGAAATAGCTAATTGGCTTTTAAAGATTTTTAAAAGCCTATTAATATTGGCATGCACCCCAGTAAATCAATGACTGAAGGATAGTCAAATTTAGCCTCAATCCTTAGTTAAGTCAGCAACTTCTAAAGCTAATAGGAAAAAGAATGTTTTCTCCTCTATAAAAGTATTTTCAGCACTTTGATTTTGGTGCTTATGCTTGTGTTAATAAAGACTAGTAGTTTTTTTTTAGACTCCAAGATAAACAGTATGCAGTCTCCTCTGCTTAGGGAAGATTCTTCCTCTGCCTTTGGGAATGTGCTGTGATTGTGGGGAGAGATAGATGTTTTGCCTGTTCTCCAGAAGCACAAATACTCAATTGTCCAAAAAGGGGGAAAATGATGGTTTCTACTTAACTGAATATTCTAGCCAACTCCAAAATTACACGGTTGGTCATTTTTGGAAAAAGAGAATAAACTGGAATGTGCAATGCTAAATTAGATTAATTTTCAATGGTTAAAGGTCATTTCAACACACTAAAATGTTAAAATGTCAGGATTACAGAATTGCGAGTGGTTTTATTGTCATCATTTGCTTTTCTAAAATACTTTGTTTTTCTTAAAGTGTTTATTTATTTCTTTAAGTAATCTCTATAATCTCTGTAACCAACAATGGGCTCAACTTCACAATCCTGAGATCAGGAGTCCAGTGCTCTTCTGACTGAGCCAGCCAGGTGCCCCTTTTCTAAAATATTCTTAAACAGAGTTGTATCACCTTCATAATGAGTAACTAAAAGCATTTCAGGATTTATATAGCTTGGAGGATGGGCTCTGGGTCATCATTCCGACCACCAGTTATTGTTGAACAAAACTGAGGGGGAAATTTTGTTTTCCGGTTGTTTTGGTTCTGGATAAATGGTCATGGATTAAATTTTCAATCCCAAACAAGTTTTCCTAGCCGCACAACAGAAGACCATATACCCTTAATGGTTAAACTCATGGAGTCACAGTGAATTTAAATTCTGATCATAAAACAGCATTAAGATTTTTGTTTTGCTTTATTAGAGAAACAGGCAACTGGAAGACATGATTTAAATTTCATATAACTTAGATAAGTTAAAAGAGGCTCCTGGGTGGCTCAGTCAATTAAGTGTAGAACTTTAGCACAGGTCACGATCTTATGGTTTGTGAATTTGAGCCCTGCATCAGGCTCTCTGCTGTCGGCATAGAGCCTGCTCCAGATCCTCAGTACCCCCCTCTCTCTGCTCCTCTCCCCACTCCTCTCTCTCAAAAATAAATAAAAATATTTTTTAAAAAAAGGAAAAGAAGAAAAAGCAAATATGGGATCAAATTGTACATATTTCTTTTTTTTTTTTAATTTTTAGCATTTATTCAGTTTTGAGAGACAGAGAATGCGTGGGGAAGGGGTGGAGAGAGAGGGAGACACAGAATCTGAAACAGGCTCTGAGCCATCAGCACAGAGCCTGATGTGGGGCTCGAACCCACAAACTGTGAGATCATGCCCTGAGCTAAAGTCGGATGCTTAACCGAATGAGCCACCCAGGCGCCCCTGTACATATTTCAATTCAGTAATATATATATGCTTTTCCAGTGCGTTTCTTTTCAAATTCTGGACCAGTCCCTGACTGCTGTCCCCAGGGAAATGTTAGAAGAGGACTCTTGACCAAGAGGTATTAATGCTTGCGTTTTTGGTCTTCTGTGGAATCTTGTACAATGTGCAGCTCTATTCCAACAACACAAACAGATTTGACTTGGTTTTGTTGCAGTTGTCAGTAGATTATCTTGGACCCTGCGAGCCCTGATACCATGTCTGACATTTCTATATACCCCAGTTCTTGGCACACAATTGGCATACTTCTGCTACATTGAATCCATATGTTAAAAAAAAAAAAAACCCTACCTATCAAAACATATTACAGAATATTGTCTAAATTAATAAATAGCTGAAAAAAATCCATAAATACCTGCCCATTTATGCAGCCTCCAGCAATGATATTAGGGTCACTCGGACAGAACTTGAAGCAAAAGATGTCATCTGGGCTCTCCAGCATTAACTAAAGCAAACCCCCCAAAGTCAAGAGAGAGTGAGAACACCTATTATGATCATAGTGAGAAAATAATACTGAGACAATCAAAAGTTGAATTTTATAGCTCTCTATAAGAAATGTGGACCTAGAGTCTATTCCCAGAATCCTAACTCGGGATGGGAAGATGCTTTTGCTCAGTTTTATTGTGCACGTTGGCTACGTGTATGAGAGAAGTACATTCCCAAGGGGACCAGGTCTCCCCTTCCTCCACCCTCCATGGGTCATTGCTGGGAGATGTTAGGATTTTTTAGAGACAAAAAGACTAAGCTTAGTGTTTCTGAGAAGTGTGAAGGTAAGCTCTGTGAGGACAAGATATTTGTGTGTTTTGTTCCCTGCTGTCTAGCTAGCCTGGCACAGAGTGAGGACTCAAAAAGAAAATTTGTGGAATGAGAAAAAATAAAGGTGTTGCCACTGATAACAGTTCAAATTTTAAAACAATACAGAAAAAAACAAACTCAAGTGCCTGGAGGGTAAGAAGGAAGCCCTGTAAGGGATAGGTATATTAAATCTCTTTGGTACCTGCACTAATATGGTACCACCAAGCAAAACACTTGCATGGTTACTGTGCTTCTTTAAACATAACCATCAGAAATAGAGGGCCCTGAGGCCATTGGTTTGCCATCACTGAGCTAAAGGTTTCAGACTGGAATTGGAGTTAATCATCTTTGTTTATATGGTACTCTGTGGATTCTAGAGAAACCTCTACTTTAAAAATAAATTTTAAAAAAATCTTCCTATAGTTTTAATAGAACAAAGACAAAAGAAATCATTTGCATTATTTCTTTAAGAAATTATTTGCTTGGTTTTTAAATTTTTTTAATGTTTGTTTATTCTTGAGAGAGAGACAGAGCATGAGCAGGGGAGGGGCAGAGAGAGAGGGAGACACAGAATCTGAAGCAGGCTCCAGGCTCCAAGCTGTCAGCACAGAGCCCACATGGAGCTTGAACCCACAAACTGAGATCATGACCTCAGCTGAAGTCAGGCACTCAACCCACTGAGCCACCCACGCACCCCTCTTTGCTTGCTTGTTTGTTTGTTTGTTTTTAGCTAGTCTTTAAAACAGAGGAAAATCTCCTTCTTTCCTCCTCATTTTTGCCTGAAAGTACAGCCACATTTCCGCTTTGTGGACTGGTGAGTAATTCTACGCCACTAGAAAATGTTAGAAAACCCCAGTGAGAGAATGGCACCATTTTTGTTGTAAGTAGGCTGACTAGAAAGAACTAGAGACCTGTCATTTTGACCTCTAAGTCTATAATAATTAAAGTACTTCAATCTATTATAGTAAGACTGCCTGAATTCAGATGAATTAGGGAAGAAGGAAGAGAGGAAGGCTAGGTTTTATTAGGGAGAGCCTTAGTTATATAATACTTTATAGAAACAAAATATTATATTTAAGTACAGTTTTAAAAACTTAATCTAACACTATAAAGCACCCTAAATAAAACTGTTTTTCAGCAGATGATGGAAATAGAACCTCGTGGGACAAACCCAGTCCTCAGCCTTCTCTGAGTTGATTTGTGTGTTTGGTTTGGTTTTTGTTGAACTATTTAAAAATTGGGAGATTTCACTCAAAATTTCTGATCTGGATCCCTTTGACAAATAGGACCACCTGGCAACGAGAGAGCTGAAGTGTCGCTGTCCCCGCAGGTGGGTTGTACACTTTCTGGGGCCATGGTCCCCACCCCTGGCCCTGCGCCCCTGTTGTTTCCCACACAGGTGTCTGTGCTCATTACCATCACCTACTGGTGATCCTCGGAACTGAGGAAATTCATGTGAAATTAAAGTTTATTTGCATTTGAAAGAATAGTATTTAAAGAAAGCCCATAAAGGAGTTTGCTTTTGAAAAATGGTTTAACATTCCTCTTAAGATCTTTTTTGAAAATAACATACTGATTCGTTCAATAAACTGACTGTAAACTTTAGTTTTGCTCAAATTGATGACAAATTCTGAAATGAAGAAAGCCTAACTTTACAAGGGCTTGCCATAGTAAGTGGTCATAAAGTATTTTGCAATTAAAACTGCTAAAGAGGAATGTGAACATAATATTTGATATTAGACCACGTGGGCAACTCCCCTCAATTACCTGAGGGTGTATGGGGTCGGAGAAACTCCAGAAAAGAATCAGAGATGGTTGCAGCAGTAATTTACCGGAAAAGTGGACTCTGTCTTCAAAGGAGAGTCTTACAGCCACTGACACAGCTATTAGCCCTGATTGAAACACAATTAGAAGTTAAAACCTGCAGCAACTGTACTTGGCGTTGTGCTTCATTGCTCTACATAGTCACCATTCATCTCCATTTTGTTGAAACAAATATATTCAATAAGAGACCAAGAGTCTCTTTGAGCTCTACTGTGGAATATGGTAGCCAGTAGCCACGTGTTGTTTATTTAGCACTTGAAAGGTGGTCAGTCCAAATGGAGATGTACCTTTACTATAACATAAACAGTAAACTTTGAAGATTTAGTAAGAAAAAAATATTTTTGTGAGAAAAGGGTCCATGTGGGGGAGGGGAGGAGGAAAAAAAATGGGAAAGGACATTTTTCTCTGTTTAGTGGCATTTGCACATGGTCCCCCCCCCCCCTTGGTTGCTGAGTGATTTAAAGGAGGTGTGTTTGGGGTGCCTGCGGGGCTCAGTCGGTTTAGCAGCCTACTTTGTAGCCCAGGTCATGATCTCGGGGTTCATGAGTTCAAGCCCCATATCGCTGGCTGCTGTCAGTGCAGAGCAGGCCTCAGAACTTCGCCCCCCCCCATCCCTCCCTTGTTTGCACTCTCTCAAAAATAAATAAACATTAAAAGAAAAAAGAAAAGGAGGTGTGTTTCGTCTCTTGCCCAGTAATCAGAGAGGAAGAGTGTCAGGCGGGATGGAGCTAGCTTCGGGAGTCCCAGGAGGCTGAGGCAACTCCGGATTCAGCATTTCACCAGCTGGGTGACCTGAGCCAGTCACTCTCCTGGCTTGGGCTTTGGTTCTGTCCTTGTAGAGGCCACAGTGCAGTCCTGGGAGAGCACAGGACTGCAGGGGTGCCGAGAAAGAAGCTGGCAGGTGCACTCAGCAATTGGAAGTTGTCTGACTGAAACTGAGTAGCTGAGCTTGTGTGTAATTTCACATACAAAAGCAACCGACTTTCCTCGCCCTCACCAAAGGGAACTGCAGTCTCACCGTAGATAGTCGGATGCCATGAGACACAAGTGACCATTTTCTCTGTTAGGTTATGAAGGTCGGTGAAGGACTGGTACTCTTTCAAGTGGATATCAGTCTTGTCCCCAAAGGTGCCTTCTTCTTCTGCCAGGCACTTCCAGTCATCGATAAATGTGTTCATGATTTCATTTTGCTGCAGGGCTATTTCAACACTATTTTGTTAGGGAAAACACAACAACACAAGATGTTGGATTATAGTGTTCAACAATATGTCTTTCGGCAGCTCCTCCTACTTCATTCGTATGGGAAGAAACAAAATATCCTCAATTATACTTGGTAACTAGTGATTACTCCTATGTGAAATAAATGACTTAAGAGAAAAAAACCTCCTGGCTGCGTGCTACTCAGAACTTCTTTCAGTGGGAGGATGCTGTTAGCTGATGGCCTGGAGCACCTTCGAGATCAGCTGGGGCTTCCCATCCAAGACTGTGCTTTCGCGGGGCCAATGTCTGAACTTCAGCTGCAGGGACACCTGCCTGCCCAGCGCTGCATCCCCCAGGACCCCTCCAACAGGTGGGTTCCCTCTGAAGCCTCCTGCTGAGGGGGGCTATGACTTTGCTAAAGCTCTCCTTGCCCAGCCCTGCTAACTTTATTTCTTATTCTTTTTTTAAGTTTATTTATTTTTGAGAGAGAGAGAGCATGATCAGGGGAGGGACAGAGAGAGAAGATGACACAGAATCCAGAGAAGGCTCCAGGCTGTGAGCGGTCAGCACAGAGCCCGATGTGGGGCTCGAGCCCACAAACCTCTAGATCATGATCCCACCTGATGTTGGACACTTAACCGAGTAAGCCACCCAGGTGCCCCACCAATCCCAGACTTTAAAAAATTTTGTTTTTACACAATGGGACCCTCAATAAACCTCTATTTTAAACTCAGTCTCATTTGCTTCCTGAAAAACCCAAACTGACAGAAAATGCCATTTTCTTAGCCATATTCAGTCCCAAATGAGTATATGTACTAATTATTATACAAATATATCAGTATTTTATACATATATTTAGGATTATATATTAATCAGGATTATAATATATATTATATATGATATACATGATATGTCTTTTATATGAATGATATATAAATATATATTATAATCCTGATTAATATATAATCCTAAATTTAATCACTATATTATTATAATATATATTTATATATCATGTCTTTTATATGAATGATATATAAATATATATTATAATCCTGATTAATATATAATCCTAAATTTAATCCTATATTTAATCACTATATTATTATAATATATATTTATATATCATGTCTTTTATATGAATGATATATAAATATATATTATAATAATATAGTGATTAAATATATATGAAAACAAGTAAGATTCTCAAGGGGAGCTTTGGAATTTAGAAGTGTGCTGTGTGTGCATCCGTGGTGGTGGTGGTGGTGGTGGTGGTGGTGGTGGTTTTAGTAATCACAATGCCCTGGAGGCACTAATGTGTTTCATTCCACAGCTAAACCTGCAATACAGAAGACAACCTCTAAAACAAAGACTTGTCCTGCTAACACTGACCCTTTAAGAACATTCTGAGTGCTAGGCTCATATCTTTTTTTTTTTTTTTTTCACTGTTTGTTCATTTTTGAGAGCTAGAGAGACAGAGTGCGATCAGAGGAAGGGCAGAGAGAGATGGAGACGAAACCTGAAGCAGGTTCCAGACTCTGAGCCATCAGCGCAGAACCTGATGGGGGACTCAAACTCCCAAACTGCGAGATCATGATCTGAGCCAAAATCAGAGGCTTAACCGACTGAGCTACCCAAGTGCCTCTAGGACCATCTTTTAATAGCCTAGGGACTAGGTTTGACAGGCTCCTGTCTTAAAAATTACTATAGGAGCTCCCAAGTTGGCAAATGCTAGAAAGTGCTGGGAGGCTGGCACGTCCCTCTCCCCCCACCCCCCAGCGCCCACCCCCAATAACTTGTCCGATGCAACTCTTCCATTTGGCTGCTCCTGAGTTGAAGTGAAGCGCTTCCCTGAGTTAGATGAGTCATTCTGGGGAAGTATCAAACTGACTTATTTCTAGCTGGCCAGTCAGAAGTATGTGTAGCACCCCAGGCACTGGAGACTGGCAGGCTGGTGAGACTAAGTCCCTTAACTTAGGGAGTCTGCACTAACTCCAGATAGTGTCTGAGAGAGAGTTGGTGTTGGAAAAGATACCACATATTTGGTGTTGGGGAATAAAAACCCTTGTTCGATGCCAGAGGTGGTGTCAGGGAGAACCCAAGAGTCCCATTTTCTGGCTTCTTCACAGTTAGTGACTTTACGTATGTAATGAAACTGGTCATTATAAATGATGTGCTGTAGAGGCCCTGGATTTTCTTGTTTCTCTGAAAAGTGAAGTTTGTTCTATAACACAGTTAACTTGGCTGGACTCAAACTCCAAGTTCTGTCCTCTCTGTGTAGAATAGTAGCTGAAATCTCTGCTCAGTTTTTCAGCTTTTAGATGCTGGTAGTTATTTCTGGACTCCCCTGGGGTTTCCCCTAAAAATGAGTCTTAGTCTGCAGCCTAGGATCTCATTAGATTTTTTTTATGTGGATTTGGGGTCTCGGCTTGTCTGAGGTTCCCTCCTTTCCATGATTTCCCCGTGACCCTTTGTTATTCTGTCACCAACAGACCTGTATGAGCCTACAGGTTTCTGTCACTTAAGCTTCCTGTGGATTAAGCAATACTTATAGAAAAAACACTGCGAATTTGCACATCTCATCCTTCTCCCCTCCAGTTTCTGCTTACTTTTGGTCCTCTCCTGAGCTTTCAAGTGGTTGTGTGTGTGTGTTTGTGTATAAATATCGTTTTCTAGATCTTATAACTATTTTCTGTGAGTTGGACCAACTTATTCCACCATTACTTAGTCACTTGTTTACAATATGAAACTGAGGTATGTTCTTGAAAGA
The DNA here is from genome assembly GCF_003009895.1 of Hyaena hyaena. Taxonomy (NCBI): domain Eukaryota; kingdom Metazoa; phylum Chordata; class Mammalia; order Carnivora; family Hyaenidae; genus Hyaena; species Hyaena hyaena. The sequence goes on from NW_024080918.1 coordinate 830,485, forward strand.
AGCAGTACTATAAACAAACAAAAAACCAAAGCAAAAAATACTTTCTATAAGTTTCTGTTATGTTTATTGCCCCTGCATATGTTTCGGTTTGAAAACCCAGCTCACTCACATGACCTCTGGAACTTTCTCACAGTTAGAATGCCACCAAAGGTTTTTCCCTAATGACTGAGAGTCCAAATAGCTTGGTTTTTTAATAGGTGTGATAAGCTGAAAGAGTGGTTCTTGATTATGAATTTTCTAAAACAAGAAAAAAAAACCTTCTCTTTTATTTAGACAATTAAATATAAACTCTAAATATTATAATAGATGTTCCTAAAAATGCAGTTAAGCAGGATAACCATTTAGTACCCCTGCCATTAAGAATTAACACTATGAGGGGCACCTGAGTGGTGGCTCAGTTGGTTGAGCTTCCGAATTCGGCTCAGGTCATGATCTCATGGTCTCTGAGTTTGAGCCCCGCATCGGACTCTGTGCTAACAGCTCAGCGCTTGGAGCCTACTTCAGATTCTGTGTCTCCCTTTCTCTCCACCGCTCCCCCACTCATGCTGTATCTCTGTCTCTCTCTCTCAAAAATAAATAAATGTTAAAAGAAATTTTAAAGATTCATGTTGCCAGATCATACCTCTGTCACCACTCTTTAAAAAAAAGAGAGAGAATTAACACTACTGTTGATTGCTTAATTGAATACTCATGGTTAAATTCATCTTCCCAACTAGGACCTTACTACCAACATCATCAGCATGACCGGGAGTTTGCTAAGAGTGCAGTCACAGACACCACCTCAAAGGAGTCAGAGCCTGCATTTTAACAAGATCCCCAGGTGATTCATACACACATTAACATTTAAATACCCTACAGCGAGTAGGTTCACAACCTGCAGCCTCAAGCAGAAGCGTTTGTTAGCATTTTCAAAATTTTGGTTTAGTTTTGTTTTGTTTCTGTTACAGCCTTAATGAAAAAGGAATTCCCAAGAGAGGAGCTACAGACAGGGGCTTTTGCCCTGGTTTCCTGATTCTTCCCTCTGAGCTTGAACTGGGAAGTAATCCACGAGGGAGAAGTGAAGACAACACCTTTTCTCTGGTTTCCTGTTTCTGGACTTCCTTGCTCTCCAGTCTGTGGTTGCGGAGGGAGATGCAGTGAAGGCTGGCAAAACTGTTGTCTGAGTTAAAGCCTGTAAGTACTTTTCTTTTAAAGCGTTCCCCCCTCCTCGAAATGAGCATTTCCTAATTGCTTGAGAATTCCTGTGTCCTCTCTTATCATTTCCTTCTTTTGCAAATACTGTTTCCCTCAGGTTTGTTACGGGTAAAACTCTATTAAGAAAGAACTCATTTCTAAAAGAGCACTCTTCCCAGAACAGAACCAGGCTTACATTAACCTTTAAAAACTGAATAAACCTTAAACAGTTTTAGAGAGGGAAACATGACAGTGATTTATGTACATGGGTGTATTTATTCTTGACCAGGGCTACCGTCATTCCTATGCCAATTTTCCTCTTTTCCTTATGGTTCCGGCTTCTCCTTCCCCACATCTCAGGGAGGGAATTAGGAACTATTCCTCTCTAAGCATGGCAACTGAAAGGGAAGAATAAAATAAAAGAATAAAGGGTCTAAAGATAGCACACAATGTGAATAATTAAGAATTGGCTATAGGCCATTTATGCCCTTGAGATGGATTGTACGTAGACAGACTTCTCATTTTTAGTATTCTTAGCTGGAAAATTTTTAATTACTAGAACTTGAAATGGGGAAAGAGAGACCTTAGGTTTTCTTGTTTCTCATTGCCCCATAGGAAAAGTACAGCGTGCTTCCCGTAAATGAGTGGCAAATAGCTAATGCACTCTCTGTTCTTTTGTTTTTGTTGTTTTGTTCTGTAGCTGAGCAGAAATACATTTAACTTGGTCACTAGACAAGAAAAGAAGGCTTACTTCGAAGCCTGGCATAAACTCACCTGATTTTCATTTCCCCTAACCAAGCAGCAGTCCACAAAACAGCAACCCCCTTTTAACAACATTGACCCCCTGGCAATCTCTGGAGGTTTCATGGAATTATCCCTGTGGTGTGCCCCCCTAGCCTTGCCATGAGATATACAGGATGTAATTCTACCAGTCTTTCTGTATCTTTAATATCTTTGCCAGAGACCTGCTCGAACTGAAATCCTGTGAGGAAACTGTGTTCGTGCCTCTGGGTTTCTGGCTCTTTGGTAAAAGGCATTGTATCTCCTTTGCTGTCCTTAGCTTTGATGCCATTGTCCCTCTGGTGGCTGGCACAACAACACAGCAGGCAAGCCAGCTACAGTGTATGAAGAGTTAGCAAGGGACAGCCTGTTGAACAGCTGTTAGTCATCAGGCATTGACGGAACATCTCTTTGTTCCACCTTGTAACAAACTTCACAAGAAGCCTTGACCCAGAGTAAACATAGCTATACATATATAAAGTATTTAGTTTAAAGGACTCTCTTTGCATCATTGATGACTTTTTGAACCAGACCCTCCCTAGACATAGGAAACAATTTTCTTTTTTTTAAAAATTTTTTCATGTTTGTTTATTTTTGAGAGAGAGAGAGAGAGAGACAGCATGAGCAGGGGAGGGGCAGAGATAGAGGAAGACACAGAAACTAAAGACAGGCTCCAGGCTCTGAGCTGTTAGCACAGAGCCCCATGCGGGGCTTGAACTCATGAACCACGAGCTCATGGCCTGAGCCGAATTCGGATGCTTAACCAACTGAGCCCCCCAGGAGCCCCTTTAGGAAACAATTTTCAAGAGTTGGAATTTTCAGGACATTTAAACAGTGTGAAAATTGATGGTGTTTTCTTAAAAATGAAAAAGGGAAACATGGTCTGTGTATGAACTTGACCAAGAAATTTTTTATTTTGGAAAGAAATGGAAGCCAACCTACAGGGTACCTCTGCAGACCCGCCCACCACTGGTTCCACTTCTCTGAACTCCGAAAATTGACTTGAGAACTTGTCAAGCTATTTCTCTGGTTTAGAGATCCCAGGTTTCTAGTAACTGTGTGTGCGTGTGCGTGTGTGTGGGAGCTTTCTGAAGACACCTCTCTCTTAGCTCCACTAAGAGTGGAAGCAACACAGGAATTCGGGGTGAGGAATAAGATGTACAAGGGAACATCCGAATCGATTTCAGGTTATCATTTACAAAGAGCAGCATTGTCTTGAACATCTTCCACATCCACTGTGTCCTCATCTTTTAATCATACAAGTAAGTGAAGCCAAGAAGGGGAGTAAGGAGGAGAGAAAAAAGACTTAAATACGAGAACCATCATATGGGGCACCTAGGTGGCTCAGTCGTTTGAGTGCCTGACTTCAGCTTAGGTCATGATCTAGTGGTTCGAGAGTTGGAGCCCCATGCTGGGCTCTTTGCTGACAGCTCACAGCCTGGAGCCTGCTTCAGATTCTTTGTCTCCCTCTCTCTCTGCCCCTCCCCTGTTTGTGCTCTGTCTGTCTCTCTCTCAAAAATAAACATTAAAAAAACCAAACAAACATGGTAAGTAAATAATTGTTAACTTGCCATTAGGAAAACATCCTCACACACTCAGCTGTATACATCTCCTAGGTTCACACTGGTGGCAATAAAAGGAAAGAAAGACTGAGGATGTGTCATATCCCCATGTACATCTGATAACTCTTCATATTTTCTATCAAGCCACCATGTATGGAGTTGCTTTTTAAGACCTATCACTATAAGTACACATACACATTTTATGTTTTATTTTAAAATTTTAATATACATTTTTTACCTTATAGATGCATTATTCAGAAAGTCAATCAAAGGCTTGGATTGTCCAAATATCTCTTTTTCCTCCTCTGAAAATTCTCTTGGATAATATTGTGTAGTAGCGTTTTTGGGATATGTCCTAATACATAACAAGAAAATTGAATACCAAAAATTAGATCAAAGAAAAGTACATATAGGTTGTGACACGTCAAAAGTTTCTTTCTGTGACAATAATAAGATACTATTTTATATTTAAATTCTACATATTGAATTTTTTTTCTTTATCCTAGACAGTTGGTATTGATTGCCTTTTTGAAATACTTTGAATATTTATGTATTTCCAACATAATCAAGAAGTTCTTATTTTTTTAAATCTTTATTTAGATATTTTTAACTTAACACTCATGTTTGAGAGACAGAATATGAGCAGGGAAGGGGCAGAGAGAGAGGGAGACACAGAGTCTGAAGCAGGCTCCAGGCTCTGAGCTCTCAGTACAGAGCCCGACGCGGGGCTGGAACCCACGAACTGTGAGATCATGACCTGAGCTGAAGTCAGATACCCAACCAACTGAGCCACCCAGGCACCCCTAAATATTTTTAACTTAGAGAAAAGCTGTAAGAAAGATCTAAGGAAGTCCCATACACTCCTCACCCAGACTCATCAATTAACAGTTTGCCACATTTATTTATCATTCTCTCCCTCTTTGGTTCATCAGATCAGCATTTCTTAACCAGTGCAATCCTATCCCACCCCATACCCTGGGGACATTTGGTCACATCCGGAAACATTTTTGGTTGTCACAACGGGGATGTGCTACCCGCGTACAGTGGGTAGAATCCAGGGATGCTGTTTAATGCCCTACAATGCACAAGACAGCCTCCCACAAAAGAGATTTATCCAGCCCAAAATGTCAGTAGTGTTGAGACTCAGAAATCCTGCTCTAAATATACAAAACTAGAAACAATGTGCATTTCAGCAATGATGGCAACATGATTTCTGAAAGCTTCTTCCTCCAGTCTGCCCTCAGTGCTCACCTCCACCTCTGAACCTATCATGCTATTGTATTTGGGCGTTGGCAGTCTCACCCACTAGACTGGTGAGCTCCTTGATCTTAGGGTTTGGGGCTATAGAAAGGTCGAATGGCACAGTCATTAAAAGCGTGCACTCTGGTGACAAGCTCCCTGGTTTTGAAGCCTGGGTTTGTCACTTACAAGCTTTGTGACCCTGGGCTATTTATTTAACCTCTCTGTGTCTGTTTATGCATCTCTAAATGAAATTCTTAAAGTACGTAGCTCATAGAGTCATTGTAAATTGAATCTGTTAATACATGTAAAGTTTTTTAAATCGTGCCTAGCACATTTTAAGTGTTCAAAAAACCATTAAGGTTGTATTTAATCTGTGTTGAACAAATGTGAGTGAAACGTCGCTGTGAGAGGCAAATATATTAAGTGAAGAGCAATCAAACAAGGGGTAAAGAGAGTTTTGCTTATGTTTAATAAATCATTTTTTCCCTCCTCACTATTTCAGTATCAGTAGCAGAAGGCAGTGATAGAAAGAATGTTGGTATCGGAACCAGAGAGACTTGGGTTCATATCTTAGCTTCACCTTTTTTTTTAAGTTTATTTATTTGTATTAAGAGAGAGAGAGAGAGAGCAAGCAGGGGAAGGGCAGAGAAAAGACAGAGAATCCCAAGCAGATTCCAGCGCTTTCAGCGCAGAGCCCCAAATGGGGCTCAGTCCCACTGGGATCATGACCTGAGCCGAAGTCAAGAGTTGGACACCTAATAGATTGAGCCACCCAGGTGACCCTTAGCTTCACCTTTTAATGTCTAGCACACATTAGTATCCTCTGGATAGGGTCAAGTCAGAAATTTTATGGTACCTGGTGATCTCAGCAAAGAGACTAAGAATTGCTCTTACTTTTAATATGTGATTTGTTTTGTTATTTCTCGGCAGATCTGTTTATCATTGCTTCAGATTTAAATTATGTCCCAAACATTGTGCTTTCATATCTCACCTCACTTTGCCTCAGTTTATTTATAAAATGGGGGTAGTGCCTATCTCAGAGGGCAGCTGTGAGAACTGAGTTGCTGTCTGCCAAGTGCTTAGAAGAATGCCTGAACACTGTGAACGTTTGCTTTCGCGGTCATTCCTCGTTGAACCTCACCATTGACCTTTTTTACTTCTATCAAATCCTATATCTCATCCTCTCCACCCCAAACTAGCTACCCTTCCTCATTTCCTGATCTTTCTAAGGAGAACCAGTATTCTCCCAGTCACCTAAATTTGAACCTTTCAATTCAATTATTTTTTCATATTATCGGTCAAGACCTTCCCTTACTTCTCATCTATTTATTTCACCTGTAGAGCTATAGCTGTCTACTTGTATTCGTCAACATTCAGTGAGCGCCTGCTAAGTCTCACATCTTACGATGAGGTTCCTGTTGTGGGAAGTTCACTGTTCTTTTCTGAGTCTGCCTCCTGAGTCCACCCTTGCTGACTCATTCTTGTTACTTTTCTGTACACTGGCAGGAACATAGAAGTCTCTGGCTGGCTTGGCTTAGCAGTTTGTTTTAAAATCTAAGTTTCTTTGGTACTAGTGCATCACCACTCTCCTTCCTGACTCGCTCTCACATCTTGGTGTTTATGAATCTCTGGTCTCCTAATTCTCTGCCCAAACTTGACTACAGATCCTGTCTTCATTTTTACCTCCTTTCATTCTGGCCTGTCTATTCACCTGCCTGCCTTGCTTATGATCCATTTCTTATTCTGACCCCTGGTATCTCTGTATATGAGCCTTGACGTTAACATTGCATTTTTATGGCTTCTGACTTGGGTTATATTGATTTGACAAGGCTCTTTTTTATTTGTTTTTTAGTTTCTGATCTCCTGGCCATATATTTCATATAGGATTTCAGCTTATTTCATGGCTCTCCTCTTAACACTGGACTCGTCACTCATCTGTTCTGCACATTCTTCTTTAAATGTGATCATCTCTTCCCCTTTCCTCCATTCCTTGTCTCCCTCCATTTGATAATGTGTTCTGGGAAATACCCTAGGAATTGAGGATGTGGAAATAAACAAAATAGACAAATTTCCTGTCTCCTGGAGCTTGAACTTTAAGGCGGAGGGCAGGAGGGAAGGTGAGAGAGGAATGACATTGACAAACACATATTAAGTGGTGATAATAACGTGAAGAGAAATAGAGTTAGAGGGTGGATGGTAATGGCGGTGGTTGCTTTTATAGATGGCCCCAACTTATGATGCTTCCGCACGTGATTTTGTTTGTTTCAGGATGGTGCGAAAGCAATATGCATTCAGAAGAAACTGTACTTTGAATTTTGAATTTGATATTTTCCTGGGCTAGTGATATGTTGTATGATTCTCTCTTGCTGTGTACCCACACAACCATCCTGTTTTTCACTTTCAGTATTTAATAAATTATGTGAAATGTTCAACACTTTATTATAAAATAGGTTTGTGTTAGATGATTCCACCCAACTGTAGCCTAATGTAAGTGTTCTGAGAACATTTAAAGTAGGCAAAGCTATGATGTTTGGTAAGTTAGATGTATTAAATGCATTTCAACTTATGATATTTTCAACTTACAATGGGTTTGTTGGGATATAAACTCACTATATGTCATGGAAGATCAGTGTACAGGAATTTCAGAGAATGCCTCATTCAAGCAGAGATCTGGATGAAGGAGGAAATGAGCCCTAAGGTTGTCTGGGGAAAGAGTAGCCTGTGTAAGCATATGAGTATCTTGTGTAGGCATTAAAACACATTAGGTATGAGTATGCTTGGTGAATTTAAGGAACAAGGAAGCCATTGTGGCTGGAATGGATGAGGGAAAACTGGCAAAGAGGATCTGGACCATATGAAGCCTTGTAGGTTCCTGTAGGATGGAAGGCCATTGGTTTTCCAAGAGTTTTGATCAGTGACATCTGATTTACATTTTAACGGGATTACTCTGGCTCTTCTATGGAGAACAGAATGTAGGAGAGAAAGAGTGGATAGAGGTAAACCAGTTAGGAGGCATTACAATAATCTAGACAAGTGGTGATGATGGCTTAATCCAAGGTGATAGCAGTGGATATACTTTGAAGACAGACCCAAGAAAATCCAAAGTTTTGGGTCTGAGTAATTATAAGAATATCGTTGCTGTTTACTGGGATGAGGGAGATTCAGTGAGTCTCAGGTTTGGCATTAAAAGGAAAACATTTGTTGTTGGGCATGTTAAACTTGAGGGACATATTAGAAATTCAAGTAAGCAGATAAATAAATGAATTCAGGGAAGAGATTGAGGCTGAAGGCATAGATCTGGGAGTCATCAGCAGTAACAGACAATATGTTAATATCATAGGACTGGATAAATTCACCCAAGGATTAAGTATAGTTAGAGGGGGAAAAACATCAAAAGGAGTAAGCCTTGGGGTCCTCTAATATTTAGAGGCTGGGAGAAAGGGATCCAGTAAAAGAGACAGGGAAGGAGCTGCCAGCAAGTTAGGATGGGTACAATGAGTGTCATCCATAACACTTATTGGAAAGTTTTGCTTTAAGAAGGAGAAATGCTCAATCACATTAAGTAGTGCTGAGAAGTAGAGAAAAAGAAGGTCTGAACATTGGATTAGGCAATCAGACAACTGGAAGTCTTTGGTGACCTTGCGAAGACTGGCATGAGCTCAAGACAAAATGCAGAAGAAAGAATGGAACTAGAGAATATGGACAAGGAAGAGTTTTGTCATAAAGAAAAGCAGAGAAATTAATATCTAGAGATGTCAAAAAAGTTGGGTTTTGTTTGTTTTAATGATGGGAGTTATGGCATTTTGTATTTACACATGTTTCCTTTCCACCCTTTCTTCCATGCCTACTGCCACCACCTTAATTTAGACACTGGTCACATTTTGCCTGTTTTACTACAGTGGTCCCCTACTTAGCCAATGTTCTCAACTCCAGGCTTCTTTCCTCTGCTCTCATCTTATGCTTGGCTCATGTTATTTTAATAGCCCTGTTATCCTGCCTCTCCCATGCTCCAGAACTTTCCAAAGTTCCTTACTGTCTGCCACAGGGAGTCCACTTCTGTCTGCATCTGCTACTCGCTCTACTCTACCCAGGCTGGTGTCCCTGTGGTCCCATGCAGACTCTGGTCTTCCCAACCCCTTGAACTGTTCAGGTCTTTTAAAAACTTGGGCTGTTTTTCCTTTCTCCGTATCTCCAAACCATATTCAGCATCAATGGCTTACCTTTCATAAATCTAAAATTATTTCAAAATAAACAGTATTTTTTAAATCCTGAAAAAAAAAGCATGGTTTAGCTAAGTATATTTTCCAATTTAATGAACTCAAGTCCCCATGGCATTCTTTCAGCAATCCATTTCACATCAGTTCATTCACTGGATGAATTTTAATAAAGAGCTTCATGTGTGAAATGACATGGGTAGTCTCAAAGTGCTCTGGATCTAAGGCAGGAAGACAGGGAAGCAGATGCCTACAGTGTGGGTCATCAGTGCTACAGTAAGATGCCTCTAAGCTCTAGCGGGACCCAAAGGAGGGAGAGATCAACACTACCATGTAGTTCCCGGAAATCACAGAGAAAGGGGCACTGAGGTGGACCTTGAAGGGTAAAGAGGTGTTCTACAGGTTCGCCATTTTATACAGGGGAGCAGCACGGGCAAAGGCAGGGAGATGTGGGAGCAGATATTCTGGGAGCTGGAGGCAGCTCATAGCGCTAGAGCACAAGAGCTTGTTTCAGAACAGGGTGACAAGGGTGAAGTGGCCGGCAATGCTTGTAATGGAGGAAGGAGGACCTAATGCCATCCTAAGGGCTCTGGATGTGGTGGGGTGCTAAAGAAGAGATTTAGGCAGTGACCTAACACAATCTAATTTGATATGTAAGAATGATCACTTAGGTGGTGGGAATAGAGCAGTGAGGAGGCAAAGGCGGGAGACAACCCTTCTCTGAAAGCAGTAGTGTGATGATTAACAGAATCGGTTATTTTCCCACTTCACAGTGTTTACAGTCTTATATACTTACATCTCATTTTTCTATTGAGATTTTAAAAGGTATTATTGAGTAAGTCTCCCTGAGTTGAATCACTCTGTGAAGAGCTATGTCATCATTGTCAAGCCATTTCTATTTATTATAAGATCTTTCCAAAATAAGCACAGGTATTGCTAGATTTTACTGTACTCGCCTTTGAAAATATACAACCCCATCGCATACTTACCATCTTGTTTGAGTACTTGTGTCCTTGATTTTGGGGACGACTTGCATGCCAACATCTTTCTCCAGTTGCTTAACAATAAAATTTTTATCTGAGTAGGCTGTACATTCAATATAGGAATCTTTTACTCTGGAAGCATTTTGGTCACTGAACTTAACTGGTGCACCAAATTCACTTCGTTTTCGAGAAATCATATATGTGATCTGCAACACGTGTAAACAGTAAAAGAAACATAATCAAGTCCCTGGAAAAATGGATGTGCGGTAGACAATACTGGTGCTCTGCTCAGATCCTCTAAGATCTCTTCCTGTACTTTCTGTTTACCTCTCCAGTTCTGTGTTTTCCATGTCCAGGGCCACTAGCTGCTGCTCTTCTGCAGAGCATGCTCTGGGACTACTGAGACCACTTTGGTACAGAGGTACAAAGTATAGAGAGTGATGGGCAGTTTATATCTTGACCAATGTTGGACTTGTAGGAGAGGTGTAAGCCCATCTCCTTTACTTCTCTTTGGAACAATTCAGGTGTAATTTACACTCCAGAGGTCACTGAGGGGTTCAAGCTAAAGTCTTTCCTCTATGTGACTTTTGCCTGAGATAACATCCTTTGTAGGACTTCTGCTATTGCCTGTCCTGCTGCTTTTCTGGTTCTTCTGTGGAACACTTTCATAATAAACCACTCCTACGCAAATCTTCTTTTCAGGGGTGCTATGGGGATGCCACAGTGTCAGCTTCCTAGGGCTGCCATAACCAAGTGCCACCGTCTGGGTGGCTTAAAACGACGGACAGTTATTTTAACTATTCTCATAGGTGTGGAGGCTGGAAGTCTGAGATGAAGGCGCTGAAGGGTTAGTTCCTTTTAAGGGCTTTGAGGGAGAATCTGTTCCTTGCCTCTCTCCTAGCTTCTGACAATGGCCAGAGATCCTCGTTGTTCTCTGGTTTGTAGATCTGTCACTCCAATTTCTGCTTCCTTCTTCACGTAGTGCTCTCCCTGTGTCTCTGTGTCTTTGCATGGCCATCTTTTTAAGAAGGACTCCAGCCATATTGGATTAGTGCCCCCCATTTCCTAACAGGGTCACATTCTGAGGTACTGGGCATTAGGACTTCAACGTATCTGTTTTGGGGAATACAATTCAACCCATAACAACCCACATATCCAAAACAATAACCATTCTTCTATCAAAGGAAAAACCACATCCACGTTGGCAAACATAGCAAACCTTACAGATCCCTCAGGAGTAAGTGCTGTTGAGCATTATAGAGAGGTAATGCACTGAAGATCATATCAAATCTCTGACCTGCTTTGCAGATTCCTTAACCGATTCTTCATCAATTTCTTTTTCACTGCCCAAAGAAACCCATGGCTTAGAGATAGGTGGTTTATAAATATATAAATCTTCAGGAATATACTCTTTATGTTCTTCCTGTTCTTCTGGTACTTCTGCGTGCTAGAGTAAAATAAATAGCACTCTAAAATATATGACCCAAAGTAGATTACAGCTGCATGCATGTATTCTGCGAGAAACTTTACATTTATCTAAAATCATTAAGCACTTACTTATTTTCTTTTGTATTTGTTCATGTTTTTCAATTAGGAGAAGGAAATTAAACAAAAGAGAAAAAGCCCATTTAATCTTCACAACAGCCCTGGAAATAGATCCTTTTGGTGCCACGACTTTGGGGACTAGTGGTTCAGTAACTTTCTCAAGGTCATGGAGATGGCAAGAGGAGAGGCAGGAATAAGGGTCAAAGAGTGGCCAAGAGCAATGTTACTCCAGATTCATTGTTTCGCCTCTCATTGGGTCAATGAAGGACACATAAGTAGAGTATCTGCTACTCTGAGATATTTGATTTACTTCATCTAACATTTGCTGCTTACCTACTCTAAGTAGCAGAACTGGATCTAGGCCCCAGGGAAAGAGAGCTAAACAAGAGGTATTTTTTCCTTCTGCTAACAAGCAAGACTTGGGATATACTTACATTTAAGTAGTTTTCTTTGCCCTCTTCTGTTCCAATAAGATAAAAGTTAAGTCCATATCTGAAGTCTTTGTCATGAACAACCAGAAGCTCATCTCCAGGATATTCCTACAGGAATATAATCAGAAGAGGTCAGTTTTCATTCAGCTTATTCATACACAAAATTAATATTTTTCTAATCAATCATAAAAGATGGCCATAGTGCTAATGTATAGCTCATAATCCCAGATTGATTTTATTAAATTAATAAAGCTCTTAAAACTCAGTGGGTCTAAGGAAATTACCATGCAATTTTATTTCTAACAGGACAAAAGAAGCATTTCTTTTATTTGGTGTTGGTGTTCTGTTCCATGTTTCGAGACCTTTCAGGACCAAAATTATAAATTAAAAAATTAAAGTAGGGGCACCTGGATGGCTTGGTTGGTTAAGTATCTATCTGACTCTTGATTTCGGTTCAGATCATGGTCTCATGGTTCTTGGGATCAAGCCCTGCTTTGGGCTCCGTGCTGAGTGTGATGCTGCCTAAGATTTTCTTTCCCTCTCCCTCTGTCTCTTCCCCGCTTGTGCTCTCTTTCTCTCTCAAATTAAAAAAAAAAAAAAATTAAAGCAGTATGGGAAAATAAGGGTAGATTCCTATTCTAGTCAAAATTGGGAAGGATGGACTTTTCTAGGTATGAAGTAATAATCAGTCACTGATAGGTGCATGCTTTTCAGAGATCATCAAATCGGATCCCAAAGGAGGTGTGGACAAGCTAGCATTTGCCCTAAGTAAGGGGGGGGGTGGTGGTGGAATACCAGATTTGAGCTCAACAGGCTCTCTAACTTTTATTATTATGTAATCAGAAACCTCTTGGGTGGGACTGAAAAATAGAGATGTTGTACTTACCTGGATAATTTTTTTGACTGGGTGGAAGTCAGACACTGCAGCTCTGTTTTTAAAGTCTGCTAAAATATCTTCTTTTTTGATAAGTTTATAAGGTTTTTCATCTGTGACATCTTCATCTATTCGGCAGTTAAATATTTCCTGTGTCTGGGTAGTTAACACTAAAGGATAAATTTCCGGATGACCTGGGGAAGGCAAAGTAGACTTTGGACATTAAATATAACCACTTAAAATATTAAGAGGAAACATGCAGATTGCTTACTTTATTTATTTATTTTTTACAAATAGTTTATTGTCAAATTAGTTTCCACATAACACTCAGTGCTCATCCCCACAAGTGCCCTCCTCCATGCCCATCCCCCCTCCCCCCACATCCATCAGTCCTCAGTTTTTGTCAGCATTCAAGAGTCTCTCATGGTTTGCCTGTCTCCCTTTCCCCCACCATTTCCGCCCTTCTTCTCCCGCTTGTTCCTCCGTCAAGTTCCTCCTAATCCTCCTATACGTGCAAACATATGATATTTGTCCTTCTCTGCCTGACTTATTTCGCTCAGCATAACACCCTCAAGGTCCATCCATGTTGCTACACATGGCCAGATTTCATTGTTTCTCATT
>NW_024080918.1:845033-898376 GCF_003009895.1 Hyaena hyaena
GAGAGAGAGAGAGAGAGAGAGAGAGAGAGCGTGAGCAGGGGAGGGTCAGAGAGAGAGGGAGTCACAGACTCTGAAACAGGCTCCAGGCTCTGAGCTGGCAGTCAGCACAGAGCCCGACGCGGGGCTTGAACCCACAAACCGCGAGATCATGACCTAAGCAGTAGGACGCTTAACCGACTAAGCCACCCAGGCGCCCCTTGCCAAACTAATTTTAACCCCACCGTCAATAGTCACAGTGATTTTTGTCATCATTAGCAGCCATGTTTAGAGTGGCAGAAGCGTTGAGTTGCCTAATGTGCACGGTTCCAGCCGAGGTCAAACACGGTGATGCTCTGCTATCTTGTGTCCGCCCTCAAACTGTAAACAAGTGTCCTTCCTACTGTCTACTTAGTGCCATATTTTTCATATTTTTGTGCTTTTTAAATTGGTGATTTTTGCCAGTTAAAATGGCTCCCAAGCATAGTCCTGAAGTGCTGTATAGCATTCCTAAATGCAAGAAGGTTGGGATATGCCTTGTGGAGAAAATATGCTTATTAGATAAGCATTGTTCAGGCATGAGCTGTAGTGCTGTTGGCTGTGAGTTTGATGTTAATGAATCAATAATATATATTTAATAAGGTGTCTTCAAACAGAAACACACATAAAACAAGGTTATGTACTGATTAGCTAATGAAAATGTTGTGACCAGAGGCGCACAGGAACCTAACTTGTATTTACCCTAGGGGCACTAGCTCAGTACTTGCTAATTCACTGTTCGCAGCCACTGTGCAGAAGTTCCAAGAAAAACAAGAGTCAACTGTCCTTTAATTTCAGACTCACGGTAAGTGCTAGGAAGGAAATAACACGGTGATAAGTGAACGAGAGGTCAAGCAAGGCCTCTGGCAGAGGCAGGATTGGAGTCCAGAGCTGAGTGATGAAAAGGAGAGAGTTGCATAAAGATCTGGGGAAAGATCTATTCAGGTATCAAGAGCAGCAAGAACAAAGGCCCTGAGGCAGGAATAATTTTGGTATGCTCTGTGTTAAGCAAGGCTGGTGGGCTGTCGGCTGGCAGGTACCATGGTTGTGGGGGAGAGGATAGAGAAACAGTCAGAGAGGAAGGTGGGGCCGGGACCACTATAATGACAGAGTAAAGCCGTGGGAGAGTTTAAGCAGGAAAGAGACCTGACCAGGTGGTGTGCAGAATGGATTGAAGGAGGCTGAGTGGAAGCAGCGATAGCAGTTAGAGGCTGGGGAACCAATCTTAAGTGAGATCTTGAGTAAGGTTGCAGACGTGGAGATCATGTGAAGTGGATTGGATATACTTTAGGGGTGGAATTGACAGAAGTAGAATGTTTAGATGGGGAAGTGTGAAGGGGGAGAAAGGCGTTAAAGATGACTTCCCAGTTTCTGGGTGGTACATTCATTAATTCAATGAATTATTTGTTGGGCAGCGTGCCCTGTTCCAGTGCCATTTACCGTTAGCTGACAACCTCTTACCATCTCCCCACCTAGACCCTCTCTATCCCCCTGGCCCAAGCCACCACCATCTCTTCCCTAGGCTGCTGCAAAAGCTTCCTGACTGCCCTCTGCTTCTGTCCCTGATGTGCTCAGCTGAGTAGCTAGGGTGATACTTTAAAAGCAAATCAGATCCGGGGCTCCTGGGTGGCTCAGTCGGTTAAGCATCTGACTTCGGCTCAGGTCATGATCTCACAGTTCGTGGGTTCGAGCACCACATCAGGCTCTGTGCTGACAGCCAGCTCAGAGCCTGGAGCCTGTTTCAGAGTCTGAGTCTCCCTCTCTCTCTGACCCTCCCCTGCTCGCTCACTCTCTCTTTCTCTCTCTCTCAGAAATAAATAAAATACATAAAAAAAATTTAAAAGCAAGTCAGATCCTGTCACTCCTCTGCTTAGATACCACCAATAGCTTCCACCCTACTTGACTAAAAGTCAGAGCCCTCACAACAGCCTATAAGGCTTTTAGATCTTCCTTCTCCCCAACCCTCACTGTTTCCTAAGCATGAAGTGAATCACCCAGTCAAAACTAAGAGGAAAGTTCCAACAACAACAGCAATACAAAAGGTCCTCCTAGAATAAGATTGTTTAGCCTCTGAAAGTAAAAACAACATTAATTTGGTTGTCTCAGTTCTAGTTTATCTGCTTAAAAACTAGCCTTTTTAATTGAAATTGAAATAGTGGCCTATCACCATGAAGTACAGATAAATATTGTCCATGAGCCAGAGACTTAAAAATATTATTCTAATAAAAGTAATAACTTGTAGACTTACAACACTTTATAGTCTCTTCAGCAACCACATCATGTTGGGTCTGTAAGGGACTGCCAGGTTCAAGTCTTTCTGTTTGAAATTCTCTCTTCTACTCTTACCTTTTATTCTTTTAACATTTTTCATTTTATATTCTAAATGACCATGTAATTTTAGCTCATGTACATCTTAATTCCTTAAATTTGTATTTTTGTTTGCTTATTGCATTTTAAAATATTATAAAACTGGGATCATAAATTCTAAATTATACTTTCACTTACCCATGCTCTCCATATTTACAGGTTCCGTTTCTTCTCTATCTAGAATATAATAAGATGATGTCAAATTTACATTTTTGACAAATAAGGGTCTTAGTTTATCACAATCTTCTACCACGTCTCAATGCACAAAACACATGCATACACAATGAAGATTTAATCTATTTTATAAATGATTAAATAGAATTTGAATAATTATCTTTTTCCACAGAATTCTGTCTTCATGATAAATGCTATGGCATTTAATGGATATTGCCATGAAATGAATAAAAAATACAAATAAATGTCCAAACTTTAAATTCCATATGTGTTTGACTTGAGGACAGAAAACATATTTCCCTTTTGGACACAGAAAACCACAGTCATGTTGGCTGCTAATACATATACAGATACTAGATCCATAAAAACCCCATTAAAGAAGAAACAATCCTACCAGGTAATATTTGTTTGGTTTTGCTCCGTTTGGTTTTTCTGTTGCCATCAGAGCTCTTTTGTTTTTGAGATTTTGGAGCCATGGTTCTGACTTAGGCTGTATAAAGAGATAATGTAAATCTGTCATTAGTAAATTCTGGTTTACAGTTTCAAACAGTCAGCATTACGCTTTAGCAAAACATGACAAGAGTAGGTTTTCTAAGCTTTCCCTTTAGCTAAGTGACCATGTATCTTCATAGGATGGGTGTTCTGTGACCAAAGGTTTATTGCAACAACAGTCTTACTGATAAGGTCTTGCCATTCCAAGGAGCCTTTCAGTGGAAGCCACGGAAGTGACCTGCCAGCCCTCAAGCCTTCAGCCATAGGCCCTGCCATGGAAACATGACCGGGGACACTCTTGCTGCTGTTCGAAGGGGACACTGGTCCCCCCCCCGCCTCTTGCCGCTGTTCCCACCCCAGGGAGTTAGTGTCTGCTGCCCTTTGCCCACCTCCCCAGTAGGTGCCCCAACAACAAAGGCAAGCATAAAGTCCATGGGCAGACACAGGCCCACATCCATACATTCACATAATTTTTTAATTTTTATTTTATTTTTAAAAATTTTTAATGTTTTATTTATTTCTGAGAGAGCGAGCGAGCAGGGGAGGGTCAGAGAGAGAGGGAGACACAGAATCTGAAGCAGGTGTCAGGCTCTGAGCTGGCTGTCAGCACAGAGCCCAACACGGGACTCGAACCCACAAACTGTGAGATCATGACTTGAGCCGAAGTAGGACGCTTAACCGACTGAGCCACCCAGGCGCCCCTCACATAATTTTTTAAAATTTGTATCATTTAAGCAATGCTTTTATCCTAGTATGCATGCCTGTACCCACTGTGTCCCTATTTGTGCTGGCAGAGCGCCTCCAAAGGTTCTCTGTGGAATTGCTCATCAGTTTTGGCTGAGGTCATTTGCTATCAAGTCAAATCCTTGTCATCTCTATGGTCACTCCTGTCTCATCTTGTTAGATGGTTAGGAGTGCCATTTCAGGAGCCTAAGCAGCAAGGTTGAAAAATAGACTCTGCTTTTCAGCAGCTGTGTGATCCTTGGCAAATGATATACCTTCTGAGTCTCAGTTTATTCATGTTTTTTTTTTTTTTAAGTTTATTTATTTATTTAGAGAGAGCACCTGTGCATGCAAGCTTGGACAGGGGAGGGGCAGAGAAAGAGAATCCCAAGCAGGCTCCTTCTGGTCAGTGCAGAGCCTGATGGGGGCCTCGAACCCATGAATTGTGAGATCATGAACTGAGCAAAGATCAAGAGTCGGACGCTTAAGTGACTGAGCCACCCAAGTGCTCCTTAGTTTACTCATGTTTAATGGGGATGATGACAATAAAACCTACCTCATAAGGCAGCTGTGAAGATGTAATGAAATAAAATTCCACTGTCTTTGACTCAGACATGTCAGTCAGACTGGCTCTTGTTTTATTAACAAACACAGACTGAAAATTAGTTCATAGCCCCCAGTCAGAATATCCTGAGTTGCATTTTCTGCCTAGTCCCTTCATTACTAAATCTGGTCCAAAGTGTGGGTGTGTTTGTTTGTGGTATACATTTTTTACCTCAGATCCTTCGCATGTATTTTTTCAAAAGGTGATGATAAGCTCACATTTGCTGAGTGCTTACTATGTGCCAGACACAGTTCTAAGTACTTCACATGTAGTAGCTATTTAACTTGAACCACCCTTTTAGGTTAGCATTTTATGAAAACTCTTCACCCCCATTTTATAAGATGACAGCAGAAGCAGAGGCCAGAAAACTTGCTTGAAGGGATACACAAAGCGTGAGCAGTAGGCTCAGGAGAGGACCCCGACCCCCCGCACCCCAGTCTGGCCCCAATGCCCACACTTTCCATCTTTGTACAAGACTGTCCCTCGGACATCAGTGGTAATTGTTTGCTGTGTTTCATCACAAATGAAATCATTTCACAGCATTGTCTTTACCTAGAAAGGTGTGATTTTATGATTTAATCAGCATTTTATGATTCTGACAACTTGGGAATTTCTACTTTTCAAGCCTCTTGCAATGAATGCTTCTGACCCAACTTTTCAGCCTGTCAGGTACCCTCCATCCCACTTCTCAGCCTCACTATAATTTCAAATCTTGGACCTGGTTCTTTATTCAGAAAAATTCTTTATCAGCGTACCCCTCTCCATATTTTATTCCAGCTGCTTTGACTTAGAATACTCAAGGATGCCTGGGTGGCTTAGTTCGTTAAGCATCTGATTCTTGATTTTGGCTCAAGTCATGATCTCATAGTTTTGTGAATTGAAGCCTGTGTTTGGGCTCCACACTGTCAGAGATTCTCTCTCTCAACCTCTCTCTCTGCCCACCCCCCACTCCCACCCCCCAGGCTCAAGGTCTCTCACTCTGTCTCTCTCAAAACTAAATAAATAAACCTTAAAAATGAGATACTCAAAACACTCTGGATAGCAGCTGGACTCACCCTACCCACGTACACACACATACCATCACCACCACCACCACTATTCATTCCACAAGCATTTATTGAACAATTTAGATGCACCAGATGCTCTCATCGATGGTAGGAATACAGCAATGAATAAAATAGGAAAATCCTTGGTCTCATAGAGCTTACATTCTAGAGGAGAGACATAGCAAACAAATAAAGGGGCAACATCATTAATATTTTAGACGGTGAAAACTGTTACAGAGAGAAGTCAGGTAGTAAGGGGAGAGGAATTGTAGGAGAAGGGAAGTTGCAATTTTATATTGGACAATCAGGGGAGATATCACTTAAGTGACACTGGAGCAAAGACCCAAGAAAAGGGGGCGGGGGACAGAAATGCAGTTATCTGAGGAGGAAGGTTATTTCCAGGCAGAGGAAATAGTAAGTGCAAAGATTCTGGGGCAGGAGTACTCTTGGCACATTTAAAAAACAGCAGGTGGGGGCGCCTGGGTGGCTTAGTCGGTTAAGCGTCAGACTTTCACTTAGATCATGATCTCGTGGTTCGTGGGTTTGAGCCCTGTGTCAGGCTCTGTGCTGACTGCCAGCTCAGAGCCTGGAGCCTGTTTCAGTCTGTGACTCCCTCTCTCTCTGACCCTCCCCTGCTCAGGCTGTCTCTCTCTCTCTCCTAGAAATAAATAAAAACATTAAAAAAATTTTAAAAAACAGCAGTTGGTCATAATGGCTGGAGCAGAGTGAGTAGGGGAAGACCAGCAGTTGAAGCTGGTCAGAGAGGTGACGAGGTACATATTAGTCAGCTTTGTTATGGCAGTAAATCTCAGTGACATGCAGCCACAAACATTTATTTCTTCTTAGGCTCTGTGTTGTGGCTGTGGGTCAGCTGCTGCTTCAAGTCTTCTCCTGGGGCTCGGGCTGAAGTAACAGCCCCTATTTGACAGCCTCTGTTTTCACGACAGAATAAAAAGTGAGAGAGCTCCCAGAACTGTGTAATGCTTCCTGAATCTTCTCTGTGGCACTGGCACACTGTCCTTTCTGCTTATATTCCTTTGACCCAAGCAAGTCACACAGCTAATCATGGGGGAGGAATCCATACATGATCCTTGTGCAGGGAAGGGAGGTAAAAATTGGGAATGAAATAGTTGTGGACAAAGTATGTAATATACCACAAGGGGTCTGGATCATGTGTAAGGACTTTGCTTTTCCTCTGAATAAGGCGGGAGCCATTGGATGCTTTTGAGCTGAGTTTCTTTACCTGATCTGAGTCACATTTTAACATCCCTATGGCTGCTGTGTTGTGAAGAATGCAGCGAGGAAAGAGCTGAAGCAGGGAATCTGGTGAAGAGACAGTCAGCAATCCCAGAGAGAGGTGATGGCAGCTTCGATCAGGGAGGTGAGTGTGGAATGGAAAGCAGTTGGGTTTTACATGTATTTTGTAAGTAGAGCCAAGAGGATTTGTTGACAACTTGGATGTAGGGTCTGAGAGAAAAACCAGGACCAAGGGTGCCTTTAGTAAGTTGTACTTAAAGGACTGAAAGCATGGGATTGCTGTTTATTGAGATGGGGATCCCAGGGGCAGAGCAGATTTGAAAGGAAAAGTCAGAAATTCAATTTAAGGCATGTGGAGTTAGTCCGTAGACTGTAAACCCCATAATGGGCACAACGCACATGCTAGAAACAATGTTGGACTGATGAATCCTTGGTGTCCCTTTTCCTTCTGCCACTCCTAGCCTATGAATTTCCAGTCTGGACAAACGGCTTTTGCCTAAGATTTGTGGAATCATCTGTAGGCATGCTGTTTTAGTTTTTTATTGCTGCTCTAACAAATTACCAGAAATTCAGTGTCTTAACACAAAATTCATTGCCTAACAGTGCTGTAGCTCAGAAGTCTGACATGGCTCTCTCTGACTGGGCTAAAATCAGGGTGTCAAGAAAGATTTCACAAGACTATGTTCCATTCATTCTAGCATCTTACGGGAGAATCTGTTTCCTTGCCTTTTCTGACTCCAGAGGCCATCGGTATTTCTTGCCTTGTGGGCCCTCTTCTTCCTTCTTCAAAGCCAGCAACAGTGGATTTGATCTTTCTCACAGAGCATACACTGACCTTCTCTTCTCCCACTTCCACTTTTTATTTATTTATTTTTTTTAATGTTTATTTATTTTTGAGAGACGGAGAGAGATAGAGCAGGGATCTGGGAGGGGCAGAGAGAGGGAGGGAGACATAGAATCAGAAGCTGGCTCCAGGCTGTGAGCTGTCAGCACAGAGCCTGACACGGGGCTCAAACGCACAAACTGTGAGATCATGACCTGAGCTGAAGTCAGATGTTTAACTGGCTGAGCCACCCAGGCACCCCCCTTCCACTTTCACTTTTTAAAAAAAGTTTATTTATATATTTTGAGAGAGAAAGAGATTGAGAGGGCGAACAGCAGAGAGAAAGAGAGGGAGAGAGAGAATCCCAAGCAGGCTCCGTGCTATCAGTGTGGAGCCCAATGCTATGTTCAAACTCATGAACAGTGAGACAATGATTTGAGCTGAAACCAAGAGTCAGATGCTTAACCTACTGAGCCACCTAGGTGTCCTCCCACTTCTACTTTTTAAGGACCTTGTGATTACACTGTGCCCACCGAGTTAATATGATACTTTCCCTATTTTGTGGTCAGCTGATTAGCAATTTTAATTTCATCTGCAATCTTAATTCCTGTCTGCTGTGTATGTTAAAATATTCACAGTTTCCAGGGATTAGGAGATGCTGCATTGGTATTAAGCTTGAATATATAGCTATCAATCTAACACAATCATCCCAAGAAATAGTCTAAGTAATCACACATGCCCAGTTTTCTTAAAGGCTGCTATTAAACCATCTGTGGGTAATCTGGTTCAGTTTCAAATATTTATGCAGGGGAAAACAAAGTCAATTCTCCAGCCGTACATTAGGTAACAAAACTGGGTTAAACATTACATGTGTGCTTCCTTACCAGAATAGCTCATTTACTATTTTCACGAATATTAACTCCTGTGTCTCACATATTGTCTAGCCACTAAGGAAAAAGGAAGACCAGGTTGTTCTACAGGCTTTTAGAGGTCCTAATTATTCTTAATTAAAAGCACAGGATCTAAGTTGCAACGTAGATGGAAAAATTCACTAGCTGTCGTCAGCCTGTTGAATATAGTCTTAACTGAAAAGGAGATGATTTACTTTGGGAGTAGCTACTTTACATTGTATTTGTGTCTCAGGCAAAACCTCATAGTTTAGTCACCTCAAGTAATAAAAACCCTACCAATACTGTGTCTAGAAAATAAATCACTTTTAAGTGAAGAGCTCTAGATGAAATGAATGATGTACTCTACGTCATTTCAAAAAATACACTTATTGATTCAATGTTAATTTCTTATGTAGAGTTTCTTTAAAAAAAAAAAAAAAACCCCAAATAAAAGGCGTTACTTTAAGGACGCACGACACGGCAATGGCGGAGGTGGCCAGGGGTGAGGTGGCACAGCCGTTGGGGACACGCACTTTCTATTGGCTGCGGCGACCATCGTGTCCGGTAGGTGGCGGGGGTTCGCGGCAGCCACAGACCGCCCTTGAACCAGGACCACTGCCGGAGGCGCGCTCTCCGCCCACAGAAATGCGCCTCCAGACAGCGCCCGCATTCCCGACGGGAGCCTCCAAGGGTGCACGGTCCCAGAGGGTGCCTTGGAGCGTCTTTTTGAGTGCCCGGTCTGCTGTGACTGCGAGTTACTACCCTTCCTCCAGTGTCAGAGTGGCCATCTTGTTTGCAGCGACGGTCGCCCGAAAGCTCACGCGTCGTCCAACCTGCCGGGGCCCTTTGGGATCCACTCGCAGCTTGGCGCTGGAGAGAGCGGCCAGCTTCGTGCTTTTCCCCTGCAAGGATGCCTCTTCCGGATGCGAGATGAGTGCCACACACCGAGAAAGCAGACTATGAAGAGCTCTGCGAGTTTAGGCCTTACTTGTGTCCGTGCCCTGGCACTTCCTGTAAATGGCAAGGCTCTGTGGATGCCTTCCTGTTCCCATGTGATGCCTCGGCAGAAGTCGTTACAACCCTACAGGGAGAGGATACAGGTTTCCTCGCTGCGGTGGTGCTGTGGACCCGGTGACGATGCAATCCTGTTTTGGTTTTCACTTTGTGTTAGTCTTGCAGAAACAGGAAAGTACGACGGTCACCAGCAGTTCTTTGCAATTGTACAGCCGGTAGGAACATGCACGCATGCTGAAAATTTTGCTTATCGACTTGAGCTGAACAGTCATAGGCGGCGACTGACTTGGGAAGCGACTCCGCAATCTATTCATGAGGGAATTGCAACAGCCCTTAAGAATAGCCACCGCCTGGTCTTTGACACCAGCATTGCGTAGCTTTTTGCAGAAAATGGCAATTTAGGCATCAATGTAACTATTTCCATGTGTTGAAATGGCAATCAAACATTTTCTGGCCAGTGTTTAAAACCACTGCATTCAGTTTCACAGAGAATAAGGCACCCGTCTGCCTGCCAACCTGAAACTTTTGGTAGGTGGAAGCTAGACACATGAAGGTAAATAAAAGGAAAGGCTGTTAAATACAGGAAACAGTTGCATGTAGTAAACTAATTAAAAATAAGTCAACAGGGGCGCCTGGGTGGCTCATTTGGCTGACTTCGGCTCAGGTCATGATCTCAGGGTTAGTGGGTTCAAGCGCCGCCTCAGGCTCTATGCTGACAGCTCAGAGCCTGGAGCCTGCTTTGGATTCTGTGTCTCCCTCTCTCTCTCCGCCTCCCCTGCTCATGCTCTGTCTCTCTCTCTCTCTCTCAAAAATAAATGAACATTAAAAATTAAAAATATATATAAGTCAACAGTAAACCACTGAAATATATATATACAACCAAGATGGGCATCTTTGTATTACAAAAGGAAGCATTGTAAAATAATTCAGATTTTGTGTTGTAGGTTGAGTATACTGTTGAAGAATACCAGGTTTTTGTTTTGCGTGTGTGCCCACAAGTTTGTGTGCGTGCGCATGTGGGAGCATGAGTGTGTGTGTGTGTGTGTGTATGTGTGTGTAACTGACAAGCCATATTCAGTGGTCTTGGACCACTGTTTTTCCCTTTGTCAGTCAGACATAGTGCTGCTGTGTGTGTATATTTTTTGTATGTATTTGCTAATTTTTATTCTAGTTTTTCATTAAATAAATTTGACTTTCTTTTCTGTAATTCAGGTTTTTCCTCACTATTTTTGTGCCTTTTTAAAAGTTTCTTTTTGATACGCTTAATTGTTTATGGAAAAGTTTATACTTAGGTGTTTGGCATGTATTTTCTTTTCCCCCATCATCAGTTCATTATAAATATTTTAAATTCAACTCTTTTTTGAAGATATGAATTCTAGAAAGGAAAGGTAACATCAGAAAAATCATCAGAAAATATTTAAAGCAGCTATAAGATTCTCTGTCTTCTCCTGTTGACTCATATCTTTGAATTTATTCTTTGAAAGGTTAGGGAATACTGATTTTTTTTTTAATGCTGGAAAAAGATTCAGGGTTTTTTAATTTCCTTCCAAATATCTTGGACAAGTCACATGTTAAAAATCGGTTCTTATATTTATTGGTTTTGTAAAAGAAAGCATCATCTTACACAGTATTTTTCCTCAAAAGCAAATCATTTGTTTAAAAAAGGGCAGTTTGCAAAAAATGTTTTTGGCCTTTTATAATTCTCATTAAAAGAATATCTGGCAAATTAAAATAACGATGTTACTTTGAAATTACAGCAGGTCTTACTAAGAATTTTTTTCATAAAATTGCATATTTCATGCGGTGAATATGCTATATTTTCCAAATTTTTCTTATTAAATTGACTACTAAAAAGGTCATAAGAATTTTTCAATACAGATATTACTTTGTTAAGATGTCTCTGAAATGCTCACTACATGTTTCCTGTTCTTAATTCTTGAGAGCTGCAGAAGAGATGCTTCATCTATTCCTAAATAAAGGATTCACCTACTCCAATAGCCTGTATTACATTTGTTTTTCAAGGCTGCTATAGCTGACCAAATTTCAAAACAGAACTTGTGAACTATAATACTTATAAATATTTAAGTGTTCCACATAAATATTTTTGACTTTAAAACCACTTACATGCTTTGTCAATTAATCCACCCATTCCAGAATATCTTTTTGCTACTTTTCTTTCTTTCTTTCCTTTCTTTTTTTTTTAAAGATTTTAATCTCCACACCCAATATGGGGCTCAAACTCACAACCCTGAGCTCAAGAGTTGCATCCTCTAGAGACTGAGCTAGTCGGCCAAGTGCCCCAACGATACATTTCCTACCTTCCATGTTTTGTTTTGTTTTTTAATGTTTTATTTATTTCTGAGAGAGACCGTGTGAGCAGGGGAGGGTCAGAGAGAGAGGGAGACACAGTATCTGAAACAGGCTCCAGGCTCTGAGCTAGCTGTCAGCACAGAGCCCAACGCAGGGCTCGAACTCACAAACTGTGAGATCATGACCTGAGCTGAAGTCGGCCACCCAACCGCTGCCCAACTGACTGAGCCACTCAGGCGCCCCCCTACTTTCTATGTCAACAGCAAAAGCATTAGGGAGCGACAAGCAAGTACTGGGTAAGTCCTCTGTGTTGTAGCTGAAAACCTGTGCTAAGTCAGGGTCTTGGTGGAGATTGACCAAGAAGCAGCAGTTTTTGGAGACCCATTTACCAGACTCCCATGATGTTGGGACTCTACTGACTCAAAGGAGCCTTGCATTCGGAGCTGTCTAGTTGGTTCCAAACTAACTTTTAAGACATGTTGACTGTGTCTTTTCGTGATGCTTCCATTATTCAGGAAGATAATTACTGCAGATGAAGACATAAGCGACAAATTACAATTGATACAATGCAGCAATTTAAACAGTTACTAAGCTTCCTTCTTTCACTCTGTTCTGCTGTAACACATACCCCTGTTTCCACGTTCTCTTTTGTTACTTGTGTGCCTGTGTGGCTTACTTCCAGCTGCCAGATCTTTAATTCTGAGAAGACCTGTAGCACGGGCACCTTCTCACACCTTAGAAAGCATTACTTCCCCGGGTGTACTTCAATTAGCTGGCCTCGTCTGGGTGCTCATCATCCTCTTTTCCCTTCTCAAACTATTTGTAAGCTCATCATATGCCTCCGTTTTTGCTGGTTGGTTGGTTTGTTTTAAAGGGATTTTGAATAAGATCCAAGACAAACATCGTGGGAGTCTGGTAAATGGGTCTCCACAAACTGCTGCTTCTTGGTCAATCTCTAACTAAGACCCTGACTTAGCTTAAAGGTTCTCCTGGGCCTGTGAGCCATCTTCTGACAAGTTCACAACCTCCACCCTCCAGACATAACTGTTCCTACAGTGTTTCTGATTAGTCTACTACTCTTCTTTCTTCCCTTCCAACTTACTTCTACCTCTTTCCAAGACTGGATATTTAAGGAGACGCTCTCCCATCACTTCTGCCTTGGAAAATTCTCCTGCAATCTATGCCCTCCTCTCCATGGCCTCCTCTGGTTGGGGCCTTCCACATGTCTTCTCATACCAGTAGTTCCTAACTAACTTGTGCCATGAACCCCTTTGGCAGCTTGGTGATGCCCAGGCTTCAAACAAAAATATGAGAATATAAGGGGGACAGTTATCAAACTATTTTTAAAATTATGATATAATTCATGTGCTTCTTCATTAACACATTAAATAATAACATCTAGCAATGGTTCTAATTACTACCTTGACTTTGAAGAAGTGATAAGCATAAGGAATACATCTGTAACAACCATAATACAATATGAAAAGAGCTGTAATTTCGTTTGGTGACAAAGTCACACATCGTGCTAATACTGCTGTGGCTTGGTACCAAATGCATACTTTTTAATAAGTGGTTAGTAAATGAACAGGTAATTTTTTTTTAACCACAGATTCCCCCCTCCCATAGATGAGGAACATTTCACTTGCTTAGTTGCCTCTGTTTTTAGCCAGAACAGTGGCTCTCAGGGCAGGCCTTCAGAGCTCTCTTTCTAAAATGCAGATCGTAACCAGTCACTTCCCTGTGTACTGTGGAATATAATGTGGGTCCTGATGGTCCACAGTGGCATTCTCCTCCAGGAGTGTAGACATGGAGCTCCTTCAAAAAGCAAATTTTCTGGACCTACAGTGATTCTGCAGGTTGGGGTGAACCTGGAACTCTTAAACATCACCATGAAGTAGTTTGGCACTAGTCAGATAAGACTTTGCAAAGCAATATCAAATCCAAACTTGTACACATCACCTTCAACTTGCTTCACAGCCTGCTTCACCACATCTTCCTTCCAGTTCTGCTCACAGGATTACTCACATCCTCCAAACAGCCCCCATACCTTCCCATCTCTGTCACTGGGGACCCCCTTCCCTCTTCACCCCTTCTGCTCCCCACCATGCATACATTTCTCTGCTTAAATCCTACTCATTCTTCAAGTCTCAACTCCAATGTGACCTTCTCTCTGAAGCCTCCCCAGCTTTCTCACTCAGGCTGTAAGAATCTTGTTTTCCCTGACACTTATTTTTTTTAACTAATTAATTTTTTTTGAGAGAGACAGAGAGTACAAGCAAGGGAGGCGCAGAGAGAGGGAGAGAGAAGGAATCTCACACAGACTCTACACTGTCAACAAGGAGCCTGAAGCCGGTCTTGAATCCACCAACTTTCAGATCATGATCTGAGCTGAAATCAAGAGTCAGTTAACTGACTGAGCCACTCAGTCGCATCTCCCTGACTGACACTTTCTAATCACATTCTATGTAATTATACCAGACCTCTGCAAACATCTCAGAGCTTCCTGAAATGTTGCTGTGAATGCATTCAGCATGTAACATACACCATCAGAGGAATCTGACAAGGCCCTTACTTTCAAGGAGTTACTGTTCTCCCGTTCATCTTCTTTACTCTTCATCCACTCCAGCCATGTGTAATAGTCCTGAAGTCACTTCTCTAACTTCGTCAGCCCACGCTAATCTTTTCTTCTTTGATCCTCTGTGCCAGGATCATGCTGTTTTCCTTTTTATCCATCCATCCATCCATCCATCCATCCATCCATCCATCCATCCATCCATCCTTTACTGAGATCCTACCGTTGCGCGACAATGTGCTAGAAAACGTGCTATACTACCTGTGAACAAGCTCCAGTACCCGTCCCCCACTTAGAGTGTCGTTAGAGTGTCGTTAACTGCTCTCTCGCTGCCATTTTTGTCTCCTGGCTAGGCTGAAGTTCTTTGAAATCGGGGACAGTTTTGTAGTTTTTTGCAGTCTTCACTGCGTCAAGCACATCACTGGCCCAGCGAGAGTTCCAAAGGCCCTTGAAAGAGTGAGTAAAACCCTGGTTTTCCAAGCCTCCTTTCCCACTCAGACCTTCCCTTACCTGATACTGCTAACCCGAAGGGGAGAGAAGCCTCTTTGCAGTACTCTGGAGAAAGCTCCGTTGGGAGCTGGAGATGGAAGTTTGACTCTCCTCTCAGAAAAGCAAGTCCCAAGAGCACAAACTGCCGCTCCTGGCAAGCTGTTGCTATGACACATCCGTTGCTAAGAGAAAAGAGGCAGCTCCTCTGCTGAGATTGACAAGACACCACCACCAATACCGTGTCTGCTCCCTTGACGTCTCTTTAAGGGAAGACTTGTGATTGGTTGCAATGTGTGACGTCACTCATCTTGAACCAGGGCCGACTCAGTTTTCCACCGGCAAGGAAGGAGTTGGGCAGTGTGAGTGTGAGTTCCTGTATAGACGGTGGTGGCCTGGCTTGACCCCAGGACGGACAGCCTTGCCTCTCACTCGGTGCAACAGTACCCAAAGATGAATCCTTCTGGGGTGTGATCACTAGCAGCAGGGAGTGACGGACGGGGGGGAAGACTGAGGGCTCAAAACCCTTTAGGACAGCTCTGCTCAGCCCCTGGGCGGTCTGTCTGGGGGCAGTCCCAGAAACCTGCCCTAGATTCTGGTCTGAAGGAGACAAAATCTGGCTGGATTGGGTGTCGTGGGTGTCCCAGAATTTTGATGTGTTACATTTTCCTCTTGCCAAAATAATTTTTGTGTGGTTTGACTCATACTGGAAGTCTCCGGGGGAGAAAATTAAATCCCTTAGTAACTCTAAGGTTCATTTTATCTGTGGTTATGGGTCCTACGGGATTCACACGGTGAAGTTCATCTCCCTGAACGTCGTTTCCCCCTTTCCTTTAAAAAATAATTAAAAACTGCCTAACCTGCAAGCTGGCAGAATTTAATAAAGTAATACAATTGACTGCAGTAATTAGCACAAATTAATTTCTTTTAAAAATATTCTTTTAAAAAATGTTTGTTTATTTAGAGTGAGAGCACACACCCATATGCGAGTGTGGGTGGGACAGAGAGAGATGGGGGAGAGGGAACCCCAAGCAGGCTCCACACTGTTAGCACAGACTCAGACACGGGACTTGATCCCAGGAACCGTGAGATCATGACCTAAGTCACAATCAAGAGTCAGAGGCTTAACTGATTGAGCCACCCAGATGCCCCGAATTTTTTACACCCAATTTAAATGAAAATATTTAATTGAGAAGAGGCTTATAGATTCATGACATTTAAGATAATGATCCTAGGGGCGTCTGGGTGGCTCATTCGGTTAAGCTCTGACTTCAGCTCAGGTTATGATCTCACAGTTCCTGTGTGGGTTCGAGCCCCGCGTCGGGCTCTGTGCTGACAGCCAGCTCAGAGCCTGGAGCCTGCTTCGGATTCTGTATCTCCCTCCCTCTCTGACCCTTCCCTGCTCACATTGTCTCTCTCTCTCTCTCAGAAATAAATAAAACATTAAAAAAATTTTTTTTAAAGATAATGATCCTAAATGCGATGACTTCACATGGTATGTAGAAAAATTATATATATTCTTTCAAATTTCTGTTTTTTTTTTTAAATATTTTTATTTATTTCTAGGAGAGAGAGAGAGAGACAGCGTGAGCAGGGGAGGGTCAGAGAGAGAGGGAGTCACAGACTGAAACAGGCTCCAGGCTCTGAGCTGGCAGTCAGCACAGAGCCCGACGCGGGGCNTGATTAACAGACCAATTAAAAGATATAATGAAGGGGCCTGTGAGTCTAAGTTGCTAAGAGAGAAGAAAGAGCCATCATTTAAAAATTGATCTGAAACCTTAACATGGGCTTCTGTGATCATTGTCAGGATACACAGGTCACTCTTTTTGTTGTACTCTTTTTTTTTTAATATTTTTATTTATTTCTAAGAGAGAGAGAGACAGCGTGAGCAGGGGAGGGTCAGAGGGAGAGGGAGATACAGACTGAAACAGGCTCCAGGCTCTGAGCTGGCAGTCAGCACAGAGCCCGACGCGGGGCTCGAACCCACGAACCGCGAGATCATGACCTAAGCGAAAGTCGGAGGCTTAACCGACTAAGCCACCCAGGCGCCCCTCTTTCAAATTTCTGAAGAATTTGTTTTGTTAAATGCTAATAAATTATACTACAGAAATCATTTTTAAAAAACTGGGAGGAGGACTTATCACTTTGACATTGTGACATCCTTTCCCCAGGCGCTTCTACTCCCTGACACTGAAAGGGTACTTTTCCCTGGGGTCAGAGTGAGTCTTTTTTTCTCACTCTGTGCTCTCCTGGTGGCATATCTGGTCCCCTTAGCTTTAGGCATCCCGCAAAGCACAGCAGTGACTTTCATTTCTATATCTTCCTTCAGCCTCACACATTCTTAAATTTCTTTCAGACTTGAATTTCCACTGCCTACTGGATATTTTTAAATACATGTCTAGCTTATTTCATGGTATTTAATAGTTGCTAGATGAAGATATTAAATGAATAATTACTGTACCACAGGCATCACAATTTAGCAGAGGCAAAAATCAACTCATGGTCTTTTAGATATTCTTGAGGTATTTTTGGAAACTTTTTCCCCTCTATTTTCTACCTTAGATAATAGCATCCATTGCTCATGGGTTTGCGAAGCTAGAAATCTGAGTCAGTCCTGACTCCCAGGACTCGCAGTAAACATGTCACTAGACCCTGTCATTTTCCTTTCCTACATTATCTCTCTAGTCTCTTGGTAGCCATCCTCACTGCCTCTGCCTTATCTCAGAAAGGTTCCAGTTCTCACCTAGAAGGTGGTAACAGTCTCTTGACTTGTTCTGTTTCCTCCTCTCGAATTTTTTTGCCAAGCTGCCATGGTGTCCTACAATAGAAATTCAATCTTGACATCACCTTGCTTAAATATTCCCAACCTGGCATATGAAACCCAGTACAAATACGATCCTGAAAGATGCTTTAGAGCTATCTAGGAGATAATGAGTTATTTTTCTAACTTCATTTTCTGTCTCTCTCTTCTATTCAACCCACATTTTAGACCAGTGCTTCTCAGGTGAAGCCCCTGAGAAGCCAAGGGGCATGAAACCATAGGGTAGGTGATAAGAAAGTTGCAGCTTGAAACAGACTTCTGAAACTGGGGGAAATTTGTTTCTTATAAAGAATTTTTGAACTTTTTGTATTCTGTTTCACAAATGTATTCATGTTTATTTTTTTTAAGTTTATGTATTTAAATAATCTTTACACCCAGTGTGGGACTTGAATTCACAACCCCAAGATCAAGAGTCTCATGCTCTTCTGACTGAACCAGCGAGGCGCCCCCTTTTTCATTTTTAAAATGCCTAAAATCTCTTTTCAATGTTGTATGTCAATTACATTTCAATAAAACCTGGGGAAATGTCTAAAATCACTATTAACTAAAATTGACAAGTTGAATAAACTCAGAGAAGCCCCAGGCAGCTGGGACATGCTTGTCTTGTGGTTTTCCATAGCCCCTAGCATACTGCTGCACAGGCCCAGGGATTTGTCCCAGTATGGGAGGCAGAGAGTTCTCTACTGCTCGCCCAATATGCCATGCCGTTTAAGAGTGTGCATCTGTTCATCCCACACCTCTACTTCTATCTCTACCTCAATCTGTAGTGTCTTTCTTCTTCTTCATTATCTGGTAAACTCCTATTTATTTTTCAAGACCCAACTCACATATCACCTTCTCTGTAAAGCCATCCAGGCACCCAACAGAATTAACCACTCTTTTTCCTGTTTTTTCTATTATAGCAAGTGTAACTTGTTTATACGGATGTCCTCTCTCCCTCCCACCCCCCACGCTGGATTTCAGGATGAGGATGGTATCTCATTCCTTTATATCTTTACTGTTTAGCATGGCACTTAATAAAATATATGTTGAATTATTTAATTGATTGACTATTCTTGAGAACAAATCTAGAAAAAGCTATCTAACAAAAGTGTCTTTACGTTCTTCTGAAGAATTTCCTTTCTTAAAAAAAAGTTCATAATCCTTTGCAGTCAGATTTAAGGAAGTAAAGATCATAACCTTGTGACTTGGATGAGACATCAAGCCTTTTTGTCCTGTTTCCTTTAGAGATACCCTGAGGGGATGACCATTGGAGGAATGAGTCATAACTCATGATACCCAGAAAGTCAGAAATTAAATGGAAAATGTTTGGTAATTTCTTCATGTTACAAATTTAAATTATAAATGATTGACCAAACATCTGTTCTTTCATGGGAGTGGTCAGAAATGAAACATTCTCACAGTGGCTAGTGAACACGTGTGCGATCTTCCGGGAGATGCTGAATTAAATTTGCTTAAAATGTGAAGATATTTAAAAATTAGTTTCAGCCTTACTATTTGAGTGAAAATGTAACGAGTCAAGAATTTGTGGCTGAAAATACTTCTCTGATTATTTAAGGTCATCTTGTGAAGTTTCAGACTGGATTTATAGAAGGGTAATCTGACAAATTAGATACAAGATGGCTCTTTGCTAATTATTATTTTAGTGAACGATACCTCCACCCCTTTTTAAGAATTTTTTAAAAAGGGCTGAGAAACTAGGGGTTGAGGATCATGAATAGGAGTCATTATGCTTATTTCCCCCCTGCATTAGTATGCCTGGGAGGGAGAGAGGGTCGGAGGGAAGGAAGGGGTCCTTGTTTGAACCCTAAACTGCTGGGATTCCTCCATGTTTGCAAAGTGCTTGAGGAAACTCTCACAACCTATTTATTGCACGAGGAACTGAGGAGCATCCTAGAAGAGTACTCAGCTTCAGAATTGAGAAAACAGAATAGCCTGACCTGGGGACAAAGCTTTAGAGTTTGGAGGACAGGATCAATTGTGGCAATTTTAGAAAAAAATGGACTAAACTGCCAACAAGAAATTAGAATATGTGCCGTGCTAAAGTGAAGAGTTAGGCATTTCTGATGACTTCTTCATAGAATGGCTTGAGTGTAAGGGGAACTAAAAAGGACTGCCCTCCTCTCCCAATCAGAATTGCTGGCAGGCAGGCTGCAGGCAGCAGATGTCCCTAGAGGCACCAGTGCAGGAGCTGAGGAGGAAAATACTGGCCCATGTGATGGCAAAGGGGACTTATTTGTAGGTATAGATGAGACTCCATTCTCTACACCCAGAAAGAGTTGGTGGGAGAGTCTTTGTACGGCAGTGATAGTCCTATAATATCAATGGGCATCAAGAGCTAGTGAAATATCAGTTCCAAATGGATATTGATTATTACCGTCGAGGCACTTTAAATATTTTTTATGCCTCTGCATTTTTTGAATATTTTATTCAGGCTCCAGGCTCTGAGAGTCAGCACAGAGCCCAATGCAGGGCTTGAATGCATGAAGTTTGAGATCGTGACCTGAGCCAAAGTCAGACGCTTAACTAACTGAGCCACCCAGGCACCCCTAAATATTTTTTAAAGTGGAGTCATTCAAATAATACTGTCTTTAAAGTTTGAAAATTATGAGAAAAAGTTAGAAAATTATGTTGGAGCCTAAATTTGGCACTTTCCAGGTAAGTGACATCAGGCAAGCTATTAAACTCTCTATATCTCAGCTGTACGTCTCCAAAATCTGGGATGACAGTGCTTTCCTCAGAGCCATGCCAGATAAAGGTGGAGAGCAACCACGTTGCTACCACAACGGGCATGTCTCATAAGAGACGAAACTTCACAGTAGCAAATTGGAAATAGGTTGTCAGTTGGTCCAGCATTCCCTAAGGGACTTCTTCTGTACCAGGAGAGGGAGAAACTTGATTCTTCTCTCAACCAAGTAGAGAGCTTCAGGTCTGAAATAAAATCTATGTTGAATATTTTTGTCATTTGATATGAATCACAAGGTTTAACCAACAGGTAGTGCTCCCATCTCTGAGTTCAGCCAGCTGGAATGTTTAAATTTTGCGTAGTTCAATATGCTCTCTGTAAGTTGTTTAATTTGGAAAATTGTGTCAACAAATTATTTCAAACGTAAAGAAAAAGTACCCATGCTTGTTAACAGAAATCAGCTTTTCCCTATTTCCATGAGATATGGTGAATAAATTTAAAGAATATTATTAGTATGAAGGGACGTCGAATTACTAGCCTGTCCTGATCGCCCGCTGATCTTAATCTATCCCTTCGCCTGGGCACTGCCATGAAAAGGCCAGCATTGTGATACAAATGTAGTGCATCCTCAATGAATAGTTGTCGAATCAGAATTAATCTTAAATTCCGTTAAACGTATAGACACTGCCTCTGCACTTTGGTGATGATTAAAGGTAGATTTGAATATTCAGCATCTACTAGACATTTCTGCCTGACTGTTGAATACAGGGCGTGGCCCCTCATATCACAGCCAGCCAGGAGACATTTGTTCCTAGTCGTCTAGTCCACAAAAACCTCTTACCCGTCTACAACAAAAGGAGTACAGAAATGAAAA
Organism: Hyaena hyaena; assembly: GCF_003009895.1. Classification (NCBI taxonomy): domain Eukaryota; kingdom Metazoa; phylum Chordata; class Mammalia; order Carnivora; family Hyaenidae; genus Hyaena; species Hyaena hyaena. The sequence continues at coordinate 866,188 of NW_024080918.1, forward strand.
GTACATAAAAACTTGCTAGCGATTTCATGGAGTAACTATGTTACATATAAACAAAGTTGAGGCTTTTATTTTGAATGTCTTTATTTCATCTTCTAGCAACTTAGCTGTGCTGTGGATTACAGAAGTCTCAACCCGTGAGGGAAATGGCAACAAGACCAAACCAAGCAGCCTCCGACAGGTAGTCTGAGAAGCGCTCGGTAGACATCTCAAACACATGTTCAAAACGAACTCCTGATTCTCCCCACCGAGCTGCTCGTCCTGCCGTAGGCGACACTGCAGGTGATGGCATTTCTGTCTTTATGGCCGTGCAGGCAAAACCTAAGCGTCATCCTCGACCCCTTAGCTTTCATCTCTCACCCTTTGGGATATATTTTTAACACTGCAGCCAGAGGGATCCACCTTTCAAACATAGGGCAATTCATGCCAGTCCTCTGCTTAAAACCCTCCAATGGCTCCCATTTCATGCCATGTGAAAGCCAGTCCTCTCAATGGGCTACAGCTGTGGCCCCTGTGACTCGCCTCATTTCCTACCAGCCCTCTCTGTGGCTCACGCTGCTGCAGACACACTGGCCTCCAGGGGTTACTCACACACACCAGGCACACGGCTGCTTTCCGCTGGCTGTTCCCTCTCCGGAACACTTAAAGCAGGCATCTTTCAAGGTTTCTGCTCACATGTTCACTTCTCAATGAGGTCTGTCCCCACGCTATTTGAAATGGCATCTTCTCAACATTCCTCATTCTCCTTTCTATTTTTTTTCCCACAGCATCTATCACCTTGTAACACACTCTATAATGTACTCAATATGGTCATTGCTGTTTTTGTCCACTAAAATGTAAACTCTACAAGGGCAGATTTTTTTTTTTTTCTTTTTTTACTGCTGCATCCCCAATGCCTGAATCTCTGCCGGGTGTATAGAAGATACACCAAATATGGGGTGCTTGGGTGGCTCAGTCGGTTAAGCATCCAACTCTCTCTCTTTTTCAAAATAGGATCCAGGATATTTTTATTTTTTAAAAAAAGTTTTATTTTATTTTATTTTATTTTAATGTTTTGAGATAGAGAACACATGAGCAGTGGGGAAGGGCAAAGGAAGAGAGAGAGAGAGAGTCTCAAGCTCAATCCCATGACTTGATCCTGGAATCATGGCCTGAGCCAAAATCAAACATTGGAAGTTCAACTGACTGAGCCACCCAGGTGCCCTAAGTGTCCAACTCTTGATTTCGGCTCAGCTCATGATCTCACAGTCCTGAGTGAGATCAAGTTCCGTGTAGGCTGTGTGTTGGGCAGGGAGCTTGCTTAGGATTCTCTCTCTCCTGGGGTGCCCTGGTGTCTCAGTGGGATGAATGTCTGAGTCTTGGCTTCATGAGTTCAAGTCCTGTATCAGGCTCCATGCTGACAGTTCAGAGCCTCCTTAGGATTCTCTCTCTACCCCTCCCTGATTCATGCTGTCTCTGTCTCTCTTAAATAAACTTTAAAACAAAAAAGATTCTCTTTCTCCTTGCCTCTGTCCCTCCCTACTCATGTATGTGTGCCCGTGCATTTGCTTTCTCTGAAAAATAAATAAATAAATAAGAAGAAGATATACCATATACTATTCAATAAATTATTTGGAACAATCACATTGGAGAGTAATTTCGAAGTATCTATTAAAACTGAAAATGTACATATCCTATCATCTAGCAATTCTACTCCTGAATATTTACCCTAGAGGAACTCCTACATACGTGAATTAGGGAATGGTACACAGATATTTATTGCAGAATTTCTGTGTAATGGCAAAAGATAGAAATAACCTAAATGTCCCTTAGTAGGGAAATGGATACTGTTTTTATTTAATCAATAAATTACCATAAAGCTGCTAAGATAAGCAAATTTGCGTGGTTATAGCTTAGAACCAAACTGGTGAGGTAAACATTGAAGCCTATATACAGAGCAATGCCATCTTTGGGAAGAAAAACATGCACAAATGATTTCTATTTATTATAGGTATGTGCATGTGAGAAAACTACTGCAGTGATTTGTACCAATTCGTGACGGAAGGTTACATTTGGGGAGGGGTGGCTAACTTTATAATGTTTTATTTCTTTGGAAATAGACTGGAAATAAAGCAAATGACCTGTAACATTTGTTGAATTTGGGGGCTGTGAGTATTTTTAATATTTTTTGTGCTTTTCTGTATTTGCAATTTTCTTAAAATTAAAAATTGTCTTTTAGACTGTAAGATGTTTAAGAGTGGGAACGATGTTTTATTCATATTTCTATCCATAGGACCTAATATTCTTATTAGAATGCAGAAGATTGTTGGGGCTCCTGGGTGGCTCAGTCAGTTAAGCATCTGACTTTGGCTCAGGTCATGATGTCACAGTTTGTGAGTTCGAACCCTGCATCAGTCTCTGTGCTGATAGTTCAGAGCCTGGAACCTGCTTTAGTTTCTTGTGTCTCCCTCTCTCTCTGCCCCTCCCTTGCTCATGCTCTGTCTCTGTTTCTCTCTCTCAATAATAAATAAACATTGAAAAAATATTTTAAAAAGAATGTAGAAGATTGTTGAATATATACGTGTTGATAAGTAAACATTTTCATTTAAAAAAAGAAAAGGAATTAAGGGTGAAAGAGATGAGTGGTACAGATTAAAGAGAAAGGTGAAAAATATTTGGGGTTGACATGTGTGTGACTTAACACTCATGCCACCTGAGACCTTCAGCTGGGCTATATTACTTTGAAATAGGATTTTGGAGACAGTAAGAAGATAAAGGTGTGAAAAAGCTCTATTTTATCCATCAGCTACAAAGAATACTGTAGGTATTCATTAGTTATTGTAGTAACTAATTCCCAATTCCCAACAGATATTAACCTGTGAGATTCAGGAACAACAACAAAAATGAAATTCCTGAAATCATGTTATTTTGTATTTTTCATAACATTTTGTTTACATATTTTTGAAATATAATGAGTAACCATAATAACGAACAATGAATCGTTTTCCTGTGATAAGGCTATACTAAAAGTTCCAGAGCTTTCTTTCCATTTAGAAAAAGATAATAACAGGGTGCATGGGTGGTTCAGTCGGTTAAATAGTGGAGTCTTGATTTCTGCTTAGAAATTTCACAGTTTGTGGGTTCGAGCCCTGAGACGGGCTCTACACTGATGGTGTGGATCCTGTTTGGGATTCTCTGTCTCCCTTGCTCTCTGCCCCACCCCCCATCTCTCTCAAAAATAAACATTTTTTTAAAAAAAGATAATAATAAAAACATGGTTTAAGGTTTATTATTATTATGAATAATATGGGACAAGATTCTATGTTTCAGTTACATGCAGCAATGATCACAACTTCTTATAGACATTTCATTAAAGAAGTCATTCTAAAAGAAGAAAGCATTAATGCAAAATAAATGTAAATAAAAAATCATTGTTTTTACATTTTTTTAATGTTTGTTTATTTTTGAGAGAGAGAGTGCAAGTGGGGGAGGTGCAGAGAGAGAGGGAGACGCAGAATCCGAGGCAGGCTCCAGGCTCTGAGCTGTCATTGCAGAGCCCAGTGTGGGGCTCGAACTCAGGAACTGTAAGATCTGTGAGATGACCCAAGCTGAAGTAGGATGCGTAACCGACTGAGCCATCCAGACACCCCTAGATGAAAAATCATTTTTAAAAATAAAAAATTAACACTTCAAAAGTTATTCTTTAAATGATAACTTAAAACACATAAAATATTGTCTTATCCAACAGATTTGATATTTGCTTTGTGACAAATATTCCAGATAAGGAAAAATTTCTCCCATTCTATGATGTTGGCTTAGTTTTGTGTGTGTGTGTGTGTGTGTGTGTGTGTGTGTGTTGTGTGTGTTTAGAGAGGGAGGGGTGGGGAGGAGGAGAAGGGCAGAGGGAGAGAGAGAATATTACACAGGCTCTACATTCAGCACGGAGCTGAAGTGGGGCTCTATTCCATGACACTGGGATATGACTTGAGCCAAAATCAAAAGTCCAATACTCAGCTGAGCCTCCCAGGCACCCTGATGTTGGGACGTTGGTTTAGTTTTAAGAAGCGCTTCCAAAAGCATAGCCAGATTGAGCATTAGGACATATGTTGCTTTATATAAACTCATTTACTTTTTTAGCAGTGAAAATATTTTGTCTGTTTTACAAAGAACTACATCTTTTAGTAAATATTCAAACACTGAATTGCAGCAAACATGATTGGACTATATTCAAATAATGTAATATTTGGATCTCCTAGCAGGATCAATCACAGACATTAAAAAAAGAAAGAAATATGTTGACATTGCCAATTTAGGGAATTGTTTTTCTTGCAAAACTCGGTATTTCTTCAAATACCATCCATAGGATTAGCACAATGTATTCTATGCATATAAACATGTTAATGTTTTATTTGCAAGAAGTACTCACCAGTAAGGCCAGGGACACACACTTATAACATAAAAATAACAAGCAAGATTGATTACATCTTAACTGCTGCTAATGTGCTCTTGTTATCCTTTCCAGAAATGTTGACCTTAATCTTTGACTCTGCATGTCAGCATTTCCCCTCTGCCTTTTGACTTGATGTCAGTGTATTCTTGTGAGCCAATAATATTATGTTGATTGTTAAGGTTTAATTTTCTCCTCTACATTGCTTTGGCCCCTTTGTCAAAAACCAAATGACCATACACAGAGAAAAACAGTACAGCATAGGGAATACAGTCAATAATATTGTGATAATGTAGTATGCTGACAGTGACTATGCTTATCATGAGGAGCACAGTAACGTATGTAATTGTAGAATTGTGATGGTGTACACCTGAAACTAACATAACATTGTTTGTCAACGGTACTTCAATAATAAAAAAAGGGAGATGTAACCAAGTACAAAATAAGTGAAATACTAATTTCATACTTAAAAAGCCAAAGAGAAAAAGGAAAAAAATAAATTGATCATATATATGTATGTGTGGATCTATTTCTGGATTATTTAATCTATTCCATTGTCTATGTATAGTCTATATGTCCATACACTCTGTATGTCCCTTTTTATGAATACTAAAGTGACTTGCTTATATATCTTTATAATACATCTTAAAATCAGGTAAGTTCTTCAGTTTTGTCCTTATTTTTAAAAACAGCTGTAGTTAGGCTCAGCTGGGTGGCTCAGTTGGTTAAGCATCTGACTTTTGATTTTGGCTCAGGTCGTGATCTCACGATTCATGAGATCGAGCCCCCTATGGGGCTCCACACTGACAGCATGGAACCAGCTTGAGATTCTTGCTCTCTCCCTCTCTCTCTGCCCCTCCCCCTGCCTGTGCACTCCCTCTCTCTCAAAATACATAATAAACATTTAAAACAAATTCTGTGGTTATTCTTGGCTCTTTGTATTTACATATTAATTTTAGAATCAGCTTGTCCATTTCTACAAAACAGCTTTCTGGAATTTTGATTGGGATTGGATTGAAACTATAAATGAATTTGGTGAGAATTGGTATATTAACAATATTTTGAGTCTTGCAATCCATGAACATGGTCGATCTTTTCATTAATTTAGATTTTCCAAAAATAAAAAGTAAAAAAAAGCTCAATAGTTACAACCACATAAAATATGCCAGGCAAAGTATTGTGTGCTTTATTATGTATACTATTAATTAAATTTCATCATTCCTTTGACAGATTATACATAGAAGGAAATGGGGAGGTGGAGAAGCTCAGTGATTCCCCAGTCAGTTAATGGTATAAAAGGGAATGTGGGCCTCCATTTGTCTGACTCAGTTTTCTTCTTTTCAGTTTACTTAACTCAGCTCCAACTAGGGTTAAGTGAGGGTCATCATTTATGCCTGTGAACCTCTTCAAAGTTCAGATTGTTCCTGAACAATCAGGCATTTCAAACTCCCACTGCTATGAAGACTTTACTGTTATGGTAAGGAGATAGTGTTAAATCATGTGGAGGCATACAGGCATTAGAGATTAAATTATATTTTCCAAACTGCTCTTGAGAATCGAGTGTGCCAATTGGGCACTATGGAATATCTATCTTGTTTACAGTACCTGGGATTCACATTTATGAACAGCATAAAATTCTTGTACCCCACTGCAAGAGAAGATATTTCTATTTATAAATTATTAATGCAAACTGGTTTAAGATTTGAAGAAAGGACTTATAATATGTATTAAAAGATCTGACAGCTCTTGATATAATTTGGGGGAATTATCTGTTATGGATATTCAGTGACTTTTACAAATTTATCCATGGCAAAAAAAACCCAAAAAAACCTGAAGTGGCTGTAATTAAAATTAATCAAAGTTCCTGATCTATTTCTGACAGGTAAATTAGGGTTAATTTTTAAAAAGAATTCATGAAGAAAAAGGTTATAGTGGAAGATCTATTCTTAAAGAAAAAAATTGGAGGATACTTTACAAACATGGTAAGGCAGACTTTTTTTAGGACCATCCAGATAGTTACAGGGACCCCTGCAATGGGATTTTACAGTGGGGGAGAGAGAGATGAGGCTCAACTGGTAACACAGCATGGGCAAGGGGGAACTGATAGCCCAGGAGCAGGAGAGGGGTCAGTGAATGGAAAATTACCAAGAGAAAACAAGGTCAGGGGGAGTTTTGGCTAAACCCACCTAACAAGATTCTTGCTGACGACGGCCCAGGGTGATCAGAGTTCATGGGAGCTGGTGGAGGGCGAGGAACCCAATTACATACTTAAGATCACATATTGGGGGAGGGGGGAGGAGTGTTTTGATTAAACTGACTTAGCAAGGTTCTCGCTAAAACTGGATTTTGACAACAACAACAAAAAATGTAATCCTAGGCACAGCTGAGCCAAGGAGGTTTAGCAGCCTGGCTAATGTTTGGCCACGCAAAGAATCTTCATCACTATGTCCAGACACATTTCTTCTAAGAGCTTTCCAGGGCTTTTTCTGTCCCCGGCACCCAGCTTACAGGAGTCTAGTTAATCGCTTACAAGCAATGCTGCAAAGCTGTAAGGCCCAGAGAGGGTAAAAAGGCTGAGGCTTGAGAAGTCTTACATTTCACGATTTCCTCTTCGGCAGACCTCAGAACCGACGGCTGCCGGAGAGCACTGCGCACTCACTCACCCGCCGCCAGGCTCTTTACACCCAACGTCACGTCTACCACCCCCGCCCCAACAAGTGCGTGAGAGGCTTCCACCCGGAAGGGTGGCCCCTTGGCGGTAGCAAGCCCGGGGCCCACGCACTTTTTCTGCACCCACCACGCCGAAGCCCCTGCGCACCGGACAAACCCGAGGAAGGCTATGCGGGTTGTTTATAGGAACCGGGAGGGGCGTGAACGGGTGCCCAAGACGCGGACAGCGCCAGGCTCACTCGGAGGACTCCTTCGCACCACCTGGCCGGCTGAAAGACTACCCAGAAAGGGCGTGGAAAGGAGTGGGGGCAAAGGGGAGGGGGGTCACGAGTCAAAGCGGCGGTGGGGAGGATGCCGCCGCGGCGACTCCCGGCCTCCGGGCTCCAGTTGGACCCGGCTGAGGAAAGCCTCAGAGGCTTCTAGAGCAGCGCGCCGACCTGCCTCTCCCCCAGCACCAGAGAAGACCTGACGCCCCCTGCCTGTCCCGCTGACAGCGCCCCTCCCCCTCCCCCCGCCAGCCGCAGGTGAGTCGGGCCTGGCACCGCCCGGAGGCATCAGGTGTCGTGGGAACGGCGCCCGGGGAGCGCAGGCAGGGACCGCGGTGTTGCGAGCCGTCGCTGACACACTGCGAGAGGGTCAGGACCCCCGGACGTTGGCGCCATGGACGGGACGCAGGTGGGAGCAGAGTGCGAGCTGCAGCGGTTCCGCACAGCGCCCGCTCAGCAGCCTGCCCGAGGTCAGCGGCGGCTCCCGCGGCCGGGGGTCGCGGGCGGTGGCCCCGCGGGGTCGGTCGGCGGTCAGCGCGCACTCAGGCTGCGCGGGCCGGAGGCTCTGCTGCGCGCCCCCCCCCCCCCCCCCCCCCCGTCCAAGCCTCCGCCCACCGGGAAGCCTGAGGCGGGGACTCCGAGACCCGAAGCCACCTGAGGCCACAGTCTTGCCCTGGAAGACCTGGGGAGAGGTGGCCGTCTGGGGGACAGCCGGGGGCTCAGAGAGGGTCCAGAAGTTGCGCAGCCAGCCTCTCGTGACTCGAGTGGCCTTTACTGGCGGCGTGGGGGGCGGATGGAAATGGGGGTGCTAAGCCGGGACCCCTGCGCGGGGCGAAAGCGGCGTGCAGCTCTGCTGAGCCGTCCGAAGTTGCTGGCGTCGCGAAGGGGGGAGGAGGGCGGGCTGCGGCGGCCCCTCCCAGCGCAACGTCAGCGGGGAAGCTGGTGCGGGGGGGGTGGGGGGAGAGAAGAGTTCGGTGTCTGATGGAGTGAGAAAGCGCTTCTGGGGAAATTAGGTTGCGTTACTTTGTCAACTGAGGATTTTACTATTTACACCTATTCCCTGGTTTTCTCTCCTTTTCTGCTGCTCAATCCAATTAAGCCTCTCATCGCCGTGAATAAACAACCTCTGTGTGTTAGTTTGTAGATTGTAAGAGCGCGTCTAATACCGCGGAATAGGCTCTCTCCCGCCCGGCGTCTCCACCTACCCCGGCATCCTGCGTGGCGCCCCCGGGTGGCCGAGTAGGGTGGTTGCCTTGTGAAGGTATTGCGTATGCTATTTTTTATGCCGTTGTAAATAGGCTTTATGCTTTTACTGATTCAGCAGTATTCTTGTTAATCTTTTCATTAATCGAGATTTTTAAAAGCTTCCCCATGGCTAGTTTTTATAGCCAATATCTATTATTTAGAGATGATGGGTTTGGTAAGAATGTTTGAATCGGAACCAAAAGGGGTTCTAAATTTGGAAAGCAGTGTAATACCTGAACAATGACTTGTTAGAGGTTGTATTATTATAGTCTGTTTTAATCCCGCCCCCCACCTTGATCTCTGAGTAGAAATCACTGTAAAGACATCACACAGAGCCAGCCTTTCTATTCTACAGGGAAGAACTCTACTCTGTTAGGTTTATTTTGAACAGGTTTCTGTAATATTAGTATTGGTCTGAGTGAAAATCCGAGTGAAAATCTTGCTTCTGGAGGGATGTCTTTGTCATTTTGAAAAAGCAGACTACAAACACAATAAAACTAGCCCCATCCTCGTCAAAGAGATAAAAGAAATAATAGATATGAGGTACTTTGAAAAGTAAAATGTACTACATAAATATATGGCCCTCAATAAAAATCAAATGCAAGTGATATGGCTGATTGGGATTTGGACTTAAATGAAGCTCCTGCATTCCTCTTTCTAGAATAGGTAAGTTTCCCGAGCCTCCATTGCCCCTTAAGAATCTTGCTACCTGTTCAGGAAGCTGACGTGGCTATTGGGGCCATAAGGAGAGTGAGGCTGCTTGCTCAATGTTGGACCCTCTGCTAGGGCTTTATTTGTGTTTTTATTTAATCAAAATATATGAATATAGGTATTGTTATTACTGTTTTGTAGAAGAGAAAACTGAGGCTCAGAGAGGCTGAGTGACTTGCCTTAGGTCACAGAGGTGTCAAGTCATAGAACCAGTTTTAGACACCAAACATGGTTTTAGTTCTCCACTCCACATCTTGCTACCTTTAACTCAGTGGTTTTAAACTTATTTTGATAATGACAAAACTTTAAGTATCACTGCAGGAAACATGGCCATATCTTCCTGTATACGATATTTTGTGTGTAATTTCGGGGTCCACCTACCTTCTAAAACCCTTACATAGGCTTTCAGATCACCCTGTTCTAACTATATCTGTTACTGACTGAGGCAGAAAGTGTATACATATACATCCTATATATGTGTATTTATAATCATTTTACTAATAGGAGTAGCCCTCGAATTCAGTAACTTTCCATCAGGTGAACATTTACTTAGTAATTGAAACAAAAAGAAACATGTCATGTTATATTCTAATTGACTCCGTAAATGTCTGAAGGGCAGTTTAGAACATTGGTGCTTATTTGAAACCAGATCTTTTATTTAGGCTTCTTCAATTATCCTGTGATAGCAAAGAATATAGATTTGCATCTTTACTTAAAGAATGGAAATAATTGTGTGGTTTTTTGTTTTGTTTTGTTTTGTTTTTGCTCTTCCTAGAGATGGCAAATCCTGAAGTTGTTATCAGTAGCTGCAGCTCTCATGAAGAGGAGAATCGCTGCACTTTCAACCAGCATACATCGCCCTCTGTGGAGCTTCTGTTAGAAGACCAAATGAGGCGAAAACTCAAATTTTTTTTCATGAATCCCTGTGAGAAGTTCTGGGCTCGTGGTAGAAAGCCATGGAAGCTTGGCATACAGATTCTAAAAATTGCAATGGTGACTGTACAGGTAAGCATCTCAAATCATGAGTTTAGTGAAGACCTCTTTTAGTAACAAAAAGGAGCATGGACAATGGTTTTTTATAATTTTGAACTGTATGTATAATGGAGAACAATAAATAAGGAAACATACAGTCTTAAACCCTTCTCTCTTCAATATCTGTGAAAGAAGACTTTGGGGTTTTTTCCCTTAAATTTTCCCTTCTCATCTTTCATTAAATTACAATTTTAGTCACAAAATGCATGCATCTGGGTGGCTCAGTGGGTTAAGCACCTGACTTCAGCTCAGGTCATGACCACGTCGGGCTGTGTGCTAACAGCTCAGAGTCTGGAGCCTGCTTCAGATTCTATCTCTCTCTCTCTTTCTCTCTCTCTCTCTCTCTCTCACTTTCCCTCTCCCAGTTGTGCTCTGTCTCTCTCAAAAATAAACTCTAAAAAACCCCACAAAACCAAAAAACCCCAAAAAACAAAATGGAATCTGTTTTCAGGAAAAAAAAGATTTTAATATTTGGTTTCCAATAGAGAAGCTGGAGATTTTTAAATCATCCATGAAAACTAGCTGTTGCCCAACCAGAGGATTCTTTTCCTTCCTGGTTAGTGTCCTGGGAATTTCTCTCTCTTCAGAAATTTCAAAGGTTTCTGTTAAGGCAAGTGTCTGGATTCTCACAGCCTTGTGATCATGGGGACCCTGCAGTGGACATATATGGAGTTAACTAAAAATGAGTGGCATACATAGTGAGACCTGAGACTTTAGCAGAATTTGAATCTCATTTCCTCGACTTCTGTTGACATTTTTGGGGAAAACCATATATTTTGCAATTCTTTATATATATATTGGGTACGATTTACTCTTGTGAAGGTATATTTTCCTACTTGTAAGAGTAACGATCTCTCCTTAAAAGTGAAAGAGCAAACATAAAAGCAGGTGTTAACAGGAAAAATAGATGTGACAGGTTTATTTTTATTAATACTTTCTCTTGTTGAAAAAAATGCATATGTAAATAAATAACAAGTATTCAAGGAAAAAATTTTAAAGCCCTGAAATCACTAACACTTAACTGATTATTGAGCACAAATGCTTAAGGTTAGAAGCTAAGGGAATTTCTACAATCATCTGAAGTTGGAAGAATTTTTGCCCAAGTTTCTCATGCTAGATGTTATGTAAATGAATCTAATATTTGAGTGACTACTCTGCCCCAGGACATTATTTCGTTTCATTATAATAATGCTTCTATTGGATAAAAATTAGCATCCTTCATTTTGTGGAAGAGGAAACTGATGTTTATAGAGTTTTTAAAAAGCCACATGACTAGTCAAGAGTTTAGAGGAAGGTGCTTGCTCTCTTTCTAACATGTCACCATTAAAATGGATGTTCAATTCTCCATATAATATTTGGCAAGTTGGATTTGCAATTCTTCCAGGTGACAATACAGTGCATCATTAATAGTGGAAAATTTTATCTTTGTTGTTTCTGACAAGTAGAGGGAAAAGCCTGTATCAGATGAACATGAATATTTTCTACTTAGTATGATAGTTACCACTTGAGTGTTTGCTGTATTGGGGGCTGAACATCATCATGTTCAGTTCTTAAGTCAGAGGTAAGTAGTGGTATCCCGATGTCACAGATGAGAATATTGAGGCTCATTGAGGCACAGTAGTCTGTCAGAGTCAGGAAACCAGAAGAGGAGAGCTGAGATTCAACTCAGATTTTATTCTAAGACTCGTCTGCTTAATTACTCCTAATCTTTTAGGGAGCTCATCTAACTGTCCTGTTTCCTAGGGCGCTCATGAGGAAAATCAACCAATGGTTTATTTTTTAAGCCTGTTAGTAATACACATATGAAAGGCATTTAGGGATGTTCTTAAAAGGAACTGAGGGTTTTTCTTAATTGTGATGCTTCCTCAATCTGTATTGGGGCACCCAAGCAAATGCTACATAAAAACTTCGTGTCTGAGCAAGTAGGGATGATTTGGTGACAGATTCCCTCTTTTCAGGGAAGAGAAGGTGGTCTTTCTGTTCACTTAGAGATTTTGGGTCTGCAGTAACAAAAGAACGATGCCTACATTGACAGGCACCCTGCTAAAGTCTTCCCTTCCCCCACTACCTGGCTGGGTCTCTGCATTGCATCGGTTCTCTCTCTGCCCTGGATGCACCCCTGGAGCCAGGGACCAGGCATCCTCAGGACCCAGCTCAGTGCTGGCATGAGGGAGGTCTCATGTACTTAACTGCATTGGTAATTGCTCTTTAGGAATTCTCTGGAGGCTTTTCAGTCACCAGCTTCATTAGATATAAAATCCCCGGAAGATCAAGCTGTCATCTTATTAGGATTTAAAAACTTGGATACTTGGCTTAAAGAGGCTCATCAGAAAAAGAAGTCCAGTTAGGTGGAGAGCACTGAGGTGTGTTGGGTACAGGACATACCTCATGAGGAGAGGTGAAAAGAGAAAAGATTTGTGTCCTTTACTTCCCCCCAGTAAGACCCTGGTCTACTTTGTGTAGCATGCTAGGGTGGCGAGAGCTTGGATTTAGTCTGCTGGACTTGGGTTCAGATTTTGACTACACACTTGCTAGTGGTGTGACTTGAACAAAATTATTTAACTTCTCTGCCTTTATGTACCCATCTATAAAATGGGTATATTAGGAACTGTACTGTGGGTTTCATATGAGGGAAGCTCCTGGTATGGCACATAGGTACTCGGTGTTGTTCCCTTTTCCCATATAAAACACAGCCTGCATCTCTCTGGGATCCAAGTCAGAGTGTATGTTCTAAATGTACAGTGTGAGTGTGTGTGTGTGTGTGTGTGTGTGTGTGTGTGTCTGTATCAGAGAACGAGAGCAGGTGAGAGTGAGTGAGAGAGAGAATGTGCAAGAGAGCAAGAGACAGAGATAGTTTTGGAGGGAAGAGAGACTTTGAGTACAATAAAGTTTCAGCTATGGCTGAAAAAGCTTATGTTAATACAGTAATGCAGTTAGACAATATTTTTTGCATGGATAACTGAGTTTCATATAAAACTCTGGGGTCAATCCTTCATGAATATGTAAGGATATGTTATACGAATTTCTTTAATTTAGAGATCAGTTGAGAGGATATTTTTATTTTTGGTCTTACTGTCACAGTTTTGGTAACTAAATGGTGATAATTAACTATAAAGTGGTTTGATTGGAGGACTTAGACTTACTTAAGGTATTTCTTGTATTGCATTGTACACGTTCTTCAAAACCTTCTTGGTGTTCTGCATAAGTTATTTAAAATCTTAAAAAAAATTTTATGTTTTTATTTTATTTTTGAAGAGAGAGAGAGACAGAATGTGAGCTGGGGAGGGAGTAGAGAGAGGAAGACACAGAATCCGAAGCGGGCTCCAGACTCCAAGCTGTCAGCCCAGTTTTTATGTTGACATTTTTTTCTTGCTGTTTCTTTAATTGGATTATGCTGGGATCCTCAGTGTCCCCCACCAAAGTGCTAAGTTCCACTCCACCTTCTTTTTCTCTTTCCCCCCCACTCCCCCCCCACCCGCTATAGCTCTTCAAATGCCCTCACCCAAGTTATGCACATACTTTAAGGGGTTTCTATCATTCTTTCTTTCTTTTTTTTTTTTTTTTTAATATTTTTTTTTATTTCTAGGAGAGAGAGAGAGAGATAGCGTGAGCAGAGGAGGGAGTCACAGACTGAAATAGGCCCCAGGCTCTGAGCTGGCAGTCAGCACAGAGCCCGACGCGGGGCTCGAACCCACGAACCGCGAGATCATGACCTAAGCGAAAGTCGGATGCTTAACCAACTAAGCCACCCAGGCGCCCCTATCATTATTTCTTTCTTAAAGAAACTTTCCCATTTCTTTAGCCAGAGAGACCTAGTTTCTCTAAATTCCTAAACAAGGACTTCTCTGAAATAAAGCTTTTGGTGGTGGGAGCAACATCCTAAGTAAAACCATAGATCATACATGAAAATGTGCAAAGCTACTTTCTTTCATTTTATTAAAATTTTTTTTTAATGTTTATTTTTAAGAGAGTGAGAGAAACAGAGTGTGAGCTGAGGAGGGGCAGAGAGAGAGAGGGAGACACAGAATCTGAAGCAGGCCCCAGGCTGTGAGCTGTCAGCACAGAGCCCAACATGGAGCTTGAACTCATAAACTGTGAGATCACAAACCTGAGCTGAAGTTGGACACTTAACCGACTGAGCCACTCAGGCGCCCCTACTTTCTTCCATTTTAAAACTAGAAGCCCACTTTCTCTTTAAGGTCAAATTAACTTACAGTTACCAAAACTTTAATTTCTATTGAATATATTCAGGATTAATTAAACATTGAATCTGGAATAGATAAGTTGGTCATTACATGGAGACCTTTTATTTCATTGGTTTTTCACCCTCTTTTCCTTTTTTTTTTCTTTGAAGCTGGTCTTTTTTGGACTAAGTAACCAGATGGTTGTAGCTTTCAAGGAAGAGAACACTATAGCATTCAAACACCTCTTCTTAAAAGGATATGTGGACCGAATGGATGACACTTATGCAGTCTACACGCAAAGTGATGTATACGATCAGATCATCTTTGCAGTAAACCAGGTAAATCAAGTATTTGCGTTCTTGGGAGAAAGAACAGACTGCAAAATTGTTGGCATTGTGTATACTGAAAACTGACATTGCACTGTAGAAGGGTGAACACTTCGGTGATGATAGGTATAAAACCATTTTTAAATTATTTTTTAAAATATCACCATCAAACTTCTATGAAACTAAAACTTGAGAAAATCTTATTGCTTAGTTTCAGAGAGACGGAAACTTTAAAGACTTCATGAGAAGAATCAGAGCTAGGGGCTGAGATGAGTGCTTCAGGGGTTTAAAATTACGAACTGTGGCCCTGGTTGTAAGTACTCATTAAGTTTTCAGAGTGTATACTTTTAGGGGCTCTTAACCAATAATGACCATATTAACTTTGCAGAGCGTATATAGCCACTAGCATCTGAAGGTTCATTTAAAAATTAAGGCCTCTGTGTCCTACATGACAATGATTTTATTGTAACATTGCTTAACTGCCAAGAAAAGTAAAAAATTATTAAAGTGCAATCATGGCGCCTCATTATCTAGAGATAGTCTCTGCCCAGCGAGGTAGCAGATAGCCAGAACAAAATATGTATTTATGGCACCAAGGCTTTCTGTTAACCCTTGGATTGCGTAAAATGGCCAGAAAACTGTAATAATAGAAGGAGGTTGAATAAGTTATTACACAGGATTCTGGATCTGTGTGAAAAATTCCTCTGTCAAGGCAGAGCTGCAGAGGTAAGTGACAGACGCCCTGCCTCATTAAAGCCCCACAGAGGCCACAGCCACTTGGGGGCCCCATGGGTCACTCCAGCAGGTCACCCGCCTTCCAGCCATAGTCGCCCACCACATTCCTGCCCCAGTGCTCTGACTCTAGCCCCAGGGCTGCCTCTTCGCTGGACACAGTCCTGCCACTTGCCTCTGACCATCCAGCTCTTGCACAGACTTCCACAAAGAGCCTTAGAAGGACAGCAGGGCACTCTGGCCATAGCCTATCTTATGTGAGCAGGTTACCTACAGCCCCACACTTTGCTTTTTTTATGTCTCAAGGTCTTCCAGAGTTCAAGATGTACAAGTTTCTGGGGTCAGGAGGTTCAGATCTTTAGGTAATTCCTGTGAGGTTTGGCTCGCAGACAGTGGACACTCAGAAGGGCCCGTACTTGTGTGACTCTGCTTCAAGACCCTACTTGTCTCTCCAACTTTCTTTGCCACCCCCCCACCCCACTGCTGGCACGCTGGTCTACCTCGGACCTTACCACACTCAATACCTTTTACCTTTGTTTTCGTTTAATGGACTATTTACCTTTTACCCCTTCCCAGTCCCAAAACAAAACTACCAATGTGGCTCAGAGTAGCGTTAGCAAGGCTTAATACACTTACTGCCTCGAGTAGAAAACAAAAACCTCAAAACTGACTATCTCCACATTATACTATTTGCCCCCTACATGTAGGATGCGACGTCTGCAGCTTACTTTTATTACCATGGATTTCTGGCTCCTTTTCCCAGTCCCATCGCCAACAGAGAGCTTGATGCTGCAGTTACGAACCCTGTTGTTTCCCGTCTCACTGTGAATACAGGAGCTCTCGTGAATGAGGAGCAGCTGTTGTATTAGAATATTGTTTACCTTATCATGAATTTGACAAATATTTGAGCACCTACCCTATGCCTACTACTGTTTTAAGTGCTGGGATTAGAGCAGTAGCCCTGATAAATTTCTTGCCCTGTGGAATTTACATTCTAATGAAAGAGGTGGGTTTTTTAAAAAAATGTAATGTTCATTTATTTTTGAGAGAGAGAGAAAGAGAGAGAGCATGAACGGGGAGGGGCAGAGAGTGAGGGAGACTCAGAATCTGAAGCAGGCTCCAGGCTCTGCACTGTCAGCACAGAGCCGGATGTGGGGCTTGAACCATGAACTTTGAGATCATGACCTGAGCTGACTGAACTACCCAGGTGCCCCGATGGAGGTGGATTTTAGTAAGTTTTAACCCAAATTATTTGATTTCAGATAGTAATGAGTGCTATGGAGTAAAATTAAGTAGCACAAGAATATTAACAGTTTCTTCAAGGTGATCAAAAAAGGCCTCCCTGAGGACTCGAAGTCTGGGGAAGAATATTCCAGGCTGAAGGAGTAGTAACAGCAAAGGCTCTTGAAGCCGGAATACATTTAGCATGTTTGAGAAAGTACCAAGGAGGGGAGTGTGGCTGGGCTACGTCTCTCAGGGCTTTACAGGCCCTGGAAAGGAGCTTTGGAATTTATTCTCAGAGAGACTGGAAGCTATAGGAGGGCTTTCAGTGGGGGAGAGACTCTAATATTAGCAAAGGCTAATATTTATTCCTTAGCATCTGTTGTGTATCAGATAATGTTTTTGATACATGGATACTACAGTGAGCAAATAGACAAAGTCAAGGAAGTCCTATTCTAATAGGGAAAGATAGGCAGTAAATAAGTAAATAAGGATACCTTTGTCAGTTGGTTATAAATACATGTAAGTGTACTGTAAGAAAAAAAAAAGAAGCAGCAGCAGCAGGCAGAGTGAATGAGTGGAGGTGGTCAGAAAAGGCCTCTCTGGCAAGTGACAGGTGGCAGGACACACCAGAGTGTGGGGGGTGGGGCAGACTGCAGCCATCTCAGGGAGGAGCCTTTCAGGGAGAAGGCACAGCATGAACAGAGTCTAGAACAGGTTCGTGTTTTGGGTATCACTGTTCTAAGGGCTTTTCATGAATTTAATTCACTTTTTCCTGTAACAGTCCTGTCCTGTGCATTCTTATTTTTTTTTTAAGTTTATTTATTTTGACACAGAATAGGGGATGGTCAGAGAGAGAGGGAGCACGAGAATCCCAAGCAGGCTACTACACACTGTCAGTGCAGAGCCCATCATGGGACTCGATCCCATGACCCTGAGATCATGACCTGAGCTAAAATCAAGAGTCGAACATTCAACTGACTGAGCCCCCAGGCACCCCAGCAGTCCTGTGAGTTCTCTATGGAGGCTGGACTGTGGTGAGAGGCCGACGGGAAGCAGGAAGACCACAGAAGATATTCAGTTTGTCGGGGTGAGAGATGAGGTGATGTGGACAAGGCGATGAGAGACAGTCAGATTTGGGAGGTAATTTGAAAGTAATGCATGACTTTCGGTTAGGCCGGAAGTGGAGTATGAGAAAAAGAGAGTAAAGGGTCATTTCTAAGTTTTGGCCTGTGAGGCTGATTGGCTTATGGAGTCACTGATTGAGAAAGACATTTTCATGGAAGAAGCTGGTTTTCTGTTGGCACATTTACAACACCAGAGGTGTTGTGCAGGCAGACTGCTACCCATGTATGGGATTGGGTGGAAAGGTCTGGAGATCTTTGGATTTGGAGGTCATCGACATACAGATAGTGTTTCACCCTGGGGCTGGTTGAGATCACTTATGGGAAGAATGTGGATGGAGAAGTCGAGGACTGGGCACTGTGTCCGAGGATTCCAGGGGCACTCTGACAGAGGTTGGCAAGAGCAGGATTTGGCCAAGGAGACTAAGACAGAGTGCCTGTGTCCCAGAAGTCAAGGGGAGAAAGTGTCCTGTGAAAGGGAAAGCACTGTGGGAAGCTGAGTTCAATAAGAGCTGAGAACCATGCCTCAGGTCTGGTAAAATGCTGCTCTTGGTGGCCTGGACAAGGCCCAGCTCACCCCCAGGCCCAGATTGTAAATGATTTCTTTCACTGATTTTAGCATGTTTCACATGCATTTTTTTTAGTAGAATTATTTATCTGTGTGTCCCACTAAATCTAAGAGATGGCTACCATATCCCCATCTTTGTATCACTGATTGCTCCAAACAGCATTGTTCATAATAAGCTCTGAAGCACTTTTTTTCTTCTACAGAAATCCATTCAGAGTCTAAGTTGATGATTGTTCCAAAGTACCATAAGCTTCTCATTGGTAAATTTATATTTTTTGTTTGTTTGTTTAGAGGACTCCCCAGGATGAGGGAATATTGCTGTGAACGTGACTAAACTGTTCTTGCAAAGATAAATATGAAACTATTTTTTAAGTTTCACATGTTAGCTTGGAACAGCTGTATCCCCCTTCCTATGTTACAGCAGCAAAGTGGAGCTCTGATCTTACGAGAAATAGTTCAAAGATAAAGTTAGTATTCACGCTGAATGCACAAATCAGTTCCCAAACCTAGTTCTTTTAAGAAGGAAAGAACTGCAGAGATGACGTGAGTTAAGCCTTTAATTTTGTAGACAAGGAACCAAAGGCTCAGAAAGTTTATGACTTGCCCACAGTCACAGAAGTGAGACTGTAGTGCTTTTTCTGTCTGCCGTCCTGGTGTACATTAGCACGTCACATACTATGTACATCAACGTGAATGTGAGTGTTTCCCTCCAGAAAGCAGGGTGGGACCTGCCCATTTCAAAGATTGTCTGGGTAGGGAATCATGGCTTCATTTCTGCCTGGCTGGTATTCTCATTCTCTGTTTCTCTTTCTCTGTTCAAGTACTTGCAGCTACGTAGTATCTCAGTGGGGAATCATGCATACGAGAACAAGGGTACAGAGCAGTCTGCTATGGCGATCTGTCAGCACTTCTACAAGCAAGGAAACATCTGTCCTGGAAATGATACCTTTGACATTGATCCAGAGATGGAGACTGGTGATTCTCTTCAAAAAACTAGAGCTTCTATGTTTTAACTCCTTGATTTATACTTAAAATTAGCAATTTCGTCCCTGAAAATGTTGATTTGGTCTGTACTGTTAGGTCATAGTGAGAAACTATGTAGGAGTTATGTATCAGGTACTGTCCCAAGCCCTTTACTGCAACTCGTAATTTTTAAAAAAATTTTTTAACATATATTTATTTTTGAGAGAGAGAGAGAGAGAGGGCAGGGGAGGGGCAGAGAGAGAGGGAGACACAGAATCCAAAGCAGGCTTCAGGCTCTGAGCCGACAGCTCAGAGCCTGACACAGGGCTTGAACTCACAAACTGCGAGGTCATGACCTGAACCAAAGTCAGACCCTTAACTGACTGAGCCACCTAGGTGCCCCTTGTAATTTTTTTGTAAAAGCAACAAGAGACCAATAAGGCAAGATGTATTATTATCCTCATTTTATAGAAGACCAAAGTATGGCTCAGAGAGAGTTAAGTGATATATTCCAGACGGAGCCGGTAAGAGGCAGCACTGAAATCTGACCCAGACTGTCTGTGCTCTTAGCCATTGTATCCTTGGCCTCTATATTCCGCTGCCTCTTATGCTGGATAAGCCAGTGAAATAGACTTATACTGTCCTTGGAAGACATTGTATTTGCAAATTGGCAATGTGTATAAAACTCCCTCCCCTCAACTGCACTCCACCGCTTAGTATCTTTGTGGGTCATTTCCGGGAGAAACCAGAAAATTAAAAAAAAATTTTTTTTATGTTTTATTTATTTCTGAGAGAGAGAGACAGCATGAACAGGGGAGGGTAAGAAAGAGAGGGAGATACAGAATCTGAAACAGGCTCCAGGCTCTAAGCTAGCTGTCAGCACAGAGCCTGACGTGGGGCTCGAACCCATGAACTGTGAGATCATGACCTGAGCTGAAGTCAGATGCTTAACGAACTGAGCCACCCAGGTGCCCCCAGAGCCAGAATTTAAAATACAGTGGCTTATTCTTATTAGCGAAGTTCTATTTAGAGTGTGTACCTAAAACATTAACTTTTCAGATACTTTTAACAGTGGTCACTGGGAGATTTTTTTGGAGAGGGATAGTAAAGGATTACAGTACAGATTTAGTGAAACCTTCTAAAATGCTGTTCCCCTCCCCTTTATTTTTAGTTTATTTTTTTAGTTTGAGAGAGAGAGTGAGAGCAATCAGGGGAGGGGCAGAGAGAGAGTAAGAGAAAGAGAATCTCAAGCAGGCTCCATACTGTCAGTATGGAGCCCGATATGGGGCTCAAACTCACAAACTGTGAGATCATGACCTGAGCCAAAATCAAGAGTCAGGGGCTTAACTGACTGAGCCACCCAGGTGCCCCATGTCTCACTTTTTTTTTTTTTTTTTCCTAAAGTGTAGTCTAGTATAGAGGAAAAATAGTATTTAAAAAATAGATCCTTTAAACCTAGAAAATATTGTTGTAAGCACTTCAAGTTTTTCAAACTTATGCTTAGGATACCAAAAAGGGAGAAGGGATCCAAAATTTAGGCTTACAGAAGCAGGCAGGAAGATAGCATTCTAGAGAATACTAGGAAGATGGAATTCAGGTCTAGTGCCCTCCACCCACTCCAGAAATGTTGCATCTACTTGTGTCTTGAAAAACAAATAACTCATTGTAACCAAGTGGTTTTGACTTTTAGCTCTTAAATCTTAATTCAGAAAAATAGTAGAGTCTGAATAATTGAGTCTTAAATGTATTCTCCTTTCAAGATGCAGTTTTACTTATTTGTTTTAGGCTATGTACAGAATGTTTTGTTCCTTTCTATGGCAGAATGTTTCTTTGTAGAGCCCAATGAACCTTTTCACATTGGAACACTGGAAGAAAATAAGCTCAACTTAACACTGGACTTTCACAGGTGAGGGAGGTAGATGGGAGTGTAATTTGTGTTTGTGTGTGCATGTTTTCACCGCACTAAAGCCTCCTCTGTTCCCTAGACTCCTAACAGTGGAGCTGCAGTTTAAACTGAAGGCCATTAATCTGCAGACTATTCGTCATCACGAGCTCCCTGACTGTTATGATTTTACTCTGACTGTAAGTGTGGGCTGGGCTGAATCTGGCCCCATCTGAAGGAAAACTGTTTGATTTAGTTACATGTTTCATCTACTTGTATTGAAGCATGATCAAATATAGAGGATGTTCCCACTTGAATGTGCAGAGGGGAAGCATTGGGGTAGCTGACCCTATTTTGTTACGGTAACCTGTTTACTTGTTAATTATCTACCTTCTGTACCTCAGCGTAAGTTCTGTGAGGGCTGGGACCTCGCCTTGTTCAGTGCAATGTCTCCAGTCCCAAGAACGGTGCCTGGCACAGAGTGGGTGTTCAAAGACAAAAGGAGCAGAGACTTGGAGGTCCCATGCAGTTGGCTCTTGGCAATCTGGGGCTGACTGCGTACGGCCATTGCCAAGGGTTCTTGCTGCTGAGTCTCCAGTCTCCTTGCCGTAGATGTGTGCAGCTTTTGGGTTACTGTTCACAGTGCCTTCCTTGGGCTACCTCTAAATGCTCAGTTTTCTCCCCCTTGGGCCCACCTATCACATCTCTGTTCTGTATGTGCCAGTTGCAAATGGGACTTTTAATGCTCTCCGGAGAACGTGAGATGCTTGCCATGTGAGTTCGTCATCTCATGAGGCTCAGGGTCAGGAGCCCAATGCTATATGGGGCATAGGCTGAACAGCATTCAGTACACCTTGCCTTCACTCAGTCCAGATTACTATGACTTCAGCAGTAGTTTGTACCAGAGCTGTGTCCATGATATGCAACAACAGGCTATGAAAAATCAAGTTTAAAAAAAATTCAGAATGTAGTATAATTAATAGTTATGCATATCATTTAAAGGAAAAAGCACAAATACTATGAAACTATTTTGAGTTAGGCTACACATTTTGATCCTAATATTAACCAAGAGGTTATAAATTTTCAATATAACTTGAGTTTGTTTAAATTGAGCTATTATTTACCCACAGTCTTGTCTCTTCTTTCTCCTCTCCCTTACCACTTCCTGCACCACTCTTTTCTTTTTTTTTTTTTTTTACTTTTTTAAAACATTTTTTTAATTTTTGAGACACAGAGACAGGGCGCAAGGGAGGGAGGGGCAGAGAGAGGGAGACACAGAATCCAAAGTAGGCTTCAGGCTCTGAGTTGTCAGCACAGAGCCTGACTCAGGGCTCGAACCCACGAATAGTGAGATCATGACCTGAGCCAGAGCCAGACACTGAACTGACTGAGCCACCCAGGCGCCCCAGTCCTGCACCACTCTTGAACTGAGAAATGGTACTTTTCAGAAGTTTTATAATCCTTAAGGCTCAGTTCAACTGACACCTTCTTCAGAGACCATTTTTGTGATGCTTCATTTAGGGACACGTTCTGTGATTGGAACTCCAGAGTTTTATTTTGGTTTTGTTTTTATGTTTTGTAAGGGCTCACCCACCTTCTCCTTTGTTTTAGGATTGTCTAGATTTTTATCATCAACTCTGCTAGATTGAAAGCTCCTTGAGAGCAGGAATCACTCTACTAATTTTTTTCATCCCTCAAAGAACATAGTAGGTGACTCAGATTTATTTGTGGAATGAATGAAGAAACGTCTGTAAAATGCAGACCCTTTCCCATGACTCAATACAGTGGTGAGACCTACCTGGCCTGTTAGTCACATGCAGATACTTTATTTTTGCCATTATTGCATATTCATCCCAAGCTCTGCCTGTGCTTGGTGGATTTGGTGGTGTGTTTCACAGAACTGTAGTAGAACTTATACTCTATACAGGGTAGTTTAATAATAAAAGCAATTAGTGCAACTTTATGGTTTAAGTAAACATGAACTGGGGCAGTATATGCCTAATTTAAAATGTAGGGGCTTTGGAATCAGGCAAGCCTAGATTTTAATTATAGTTCACCAGTTAGTAGCTATGTAACTTTAGGCAAATTACTTAATTGGTTTGAGTCCCAGTTTTCTTGTTTGTAAAACAGAATTAATGCCCACCTGCCTACCAAAGTTATTGCCACAGCTATCTAAACTATCTATCTATCTATCTATCTATCTATCTATCTATCTATCTATCTAATCTATCCATCCATCCATCCATCCATCCATCCATCCATCCATCTGGTATACTTCATAGATATGAGATATATAAAGGACCTCCCTAAGTATTTGGTATATAGGAGATATTTAATTCATGCAACAGATATTTATGAGACCTTTTCTGTGTATATCTGTGATTTGGTGAGAATGTAAAAGCAGTGCACTGGCACTTACTCACAGCAGTTTAATGCATTCTTGCATCATGTATTCTGAGGTTCTTTATTAGGAACACAAGCATCTAGGATTCTTGTGTACACCTGATGAACTGACTCCTACATCATTATGAAATGGTACTTTTTACTCCAATATTAATTCTTTGCTTTAAAATCTACTTTGGTTTGGTGTGACTATTTAATTAGGCAGCATAGAGTTGAGTCTTGCTTTTTTGTCCAACTTCATAATCTATACCTTTTCATTGGGGTGCTTAGACCATTTAAATTACATGTGATTATTAATATGGTTTCTCTCTTTTTCTGCCTGGGTTCTACCTGGAGCAAGTATATTTTTGGATACTATTTTAGCTAATTTGTTAGCTTATTAGCTGTAATGTTTTGTTGTATTATTTTAGGGTTTACAGTACATATATTTAAATTATTATAGTCTAGGGGTGCTTGGGTGGTTCAGTCAGTTAAGTGTCCAACTCTTGATTTTGGCTTGGGTGATGATCCTAAGGTTATGGGATTGAGCCCTGCATTGGGCTCTGGGATAGGCATGAAGCCTGCTTGGAATTCTCTCTCTCCCTCCCTCTCTGTCCCACTCCTGCTTATGTGTGCACACACACGTGTATGTGTGCACACGCACGTGTGTGCTCTCTAAATAAATACATAAATAAACAAACAGTTATAGTCTGCCTTCAAGTGATGTTATACCTCTGCATGTAGAGTATAGGAATCTTACCATATTATATTTCCATTTCTTCTATCTTGGCTTTTATGTTGTCACACAATTTACTTCCAGTTGTGTTATAAACTATACAATACACTGTTAATAGTTTTTATTTAAACGATTACCTTTCTCTTCATGTTTACCATTTAAGAGAGCACGAGCAGGGGAGGGGAAGAGGATCTGAAATGGGCTCCACACTGACAGCAACAAGCCCAGTGTGGGGCTCCAACTCACAGACAGAGCCATGAGATCATGACCTGAGCTGAAGTTGGGTATGAGTTGGAACTATGCGATCATGACCTGAGCTGAAGTTGGGTGCTCAAGTTCCTGAGCCACCCATGCACCCCATAAACAATTATCTTTTAAGGCAACTTAAATAATAAGGAAAAAAAAGAACATTGGCCCATGAAGTTACCATTTCCAGCATGCTTCGTTCTGTTGTGTAGCTCCAGGTTTTTACCTCAGATCAGCTTCCGTCTGTCTGAAGGGCTTCCTTTAACATGTGTTGTTCTTATTGGTTGGTTTTTTTAATTTTTTAATTTTTTATTTTAGAGAGAGAGCAGGAACATGCAAGCAGACAAGAGGGACAGAGGGAGAGAGAAAGAGAATCCCACGCAGTCTCCACTCAGTGTGGAGCCTGCTGTGGGGCTCAATCCCACGATCCTGGGATCATGACCTGAGCCTAAATCAAGAGTCTCATGCTCAACTGACTGAACCACCCAGGCACCCCTAACATTTTTTATAGTGCAGGTCTGCTGAAAGGCTTTTGTATGCCTAAAAAAGTATATCATCTTCATTTTTAAAAATAGTTTCACTGGGTATGGAGTTCTGGGTTGACTGTTTCTCTCCATTACTTTAAAGATGTTGTTGCTCTTCTTCTAGCTTACATTGTTTGTAACATGATGAGAAACATGCTGTGATCTTCATCTTTTTCCTCTCCAGTGGATGTGTTCCCTCTGCTCCCTGGCTGCTTTAAAAATTTCTCTAGGAGCACCTGGGTGGCTCAGTCGGTTAAGCATCCAACTTCAGCTCAGGTCATGATCTCATGGTTTGTGAGTTTGAGCCCTGCATTGGGCTTTGTGCTGACAGCTCAGAGCCTGGAGTCTGCTTCCAATTCTGTGTCTCTCGCTTTCTGCTCCTCCCCTGTTCATGCTCTGTCTCTCTCTGTCTCAAAATAAATAAACATTAAACAAATTAAAAAAAATTTTTTTTCTCTCTCTGATGGTGATACATCTTAGTGTAATTTTCTTCATGTTTCTTGTGTTTGGAGTTTATCGAGCATTGGTTCTGTAGGTTTATAGTTTCCATTATATTTGACATTTCTTAAACATCACTTCTTCAAGTATTTTTTGTCTCTTCTCCTTCCTCCTCCAGTCAGAGATTCTAATTCCACGTATATTTGGTCACTTGAAATTTTCTCACAGCTCACTAATGCTCTACGTTTTTGTTTTATTTTCCAGTATTTTTTCTGTTTCATTTGGAAGTTTCTATTATGTTTTCAAATTCACTACTCTTTTTTTCTGTGATATCTACTCTGTTCTTAATCCCATCCATTATTTTTTTCTTCTCTGTTTAAAGAATTCCACTTCCTGTGAACCCTACTGATATGTGATTGTCATTAAACCAAAGTATATTCCCTCAGCAGATAGTTGGTGAGCACTTACTATTTGTAAGATCCTGAGACTCTCTGTGTGGGAAAAGCATGGATTCTCCTTGGCAAAGATTTCTGACTCATTCAAATAATACGAAGCCTCTTTCTTATGTGAGGCCAACGGCCAGGTCCTGGGGCGGCCGTGGAGCTAGGCAGACCCTGACAGCACCCTTAGCCGCTTGTCAAGGAAAGAAGTTGACAGCCAGCATGAAGAGAAACAGCGTGATCAGACCCACAAAATTTATCTGAAGCCTTACGTCTGCAGTAATGTCTGGTTCCCCCCCCAAAAAAGCTTCAGTGAAAGTCATTTAAATGACAGACTTTTGAAAGAATGTTTTTTCTTCAGGACTTGAGTCAGGAAGCACTAAAAACAAAACAAAACTGGCAAAACCCACACCTGATCTCCTTGCCGTGCTTTCCTTGTGTCCATGTGGGGACAGGGGAGAGAGCAGGAAGGGAGGACAGTGGGACCGGGGAAGGGGTTCTGGCATGGCTTTGTCCTGCTTGGTGCCTGCATGATGATCCTTGAAGCAAGGCATGGCTGTCAACTCCCTGTCACCACATCCTTTTTCAATAAGAAACTTGGGCCCAGAATGAAAATCAGAGAAGCTCTATCTGAAATGTCTCAAGCCTCAAATAATGAGCCTCTGTGTTTATAAGAACTGCAACAGCACTACCAAACTATCCCTTGGGGAGCCTGGGATAGTCACTTAAGTGTCCGACTCTTGGTTTTGGCTCAGGTCATGATCTCACAGCTTGTGAGTTCAAGCCTCACATCGGGCTGTGCGCTGACAGTGGAAAGCTTACTTGGGATTCTCTCTTTCCCTCTCTCTGCCCCTCACCTGGTCGCATGCGCTCTCTCTCTCTCAAAATGAATAAACAAAAACAAAACTATCCCTAGCTGGGTTCCTAGGGAGGGAGGGAGGGAAACGCACACTTGGAGCAGCTCTTGCTCATGGGAGTAGGGCACCTGGAGGTACTTAGAGTGAGGAGAGAGAAGTTCTCTTGTTTTATAAGTTGTCCACGGCTGGAATACTATCCTAGAAATACAGGATTTTAGAGACTAAAAGTTCTCAACAGAAGGCCTTGCTCAACCTTGTCATTTCACAGAGAAATAAAGAGCTCTTCCCAAAGTTGAACAGAGTTGACATTGACTCGGGGATGAGAATCTGAGTGGGCATCCTGTCACCTTGATAGATCTGTTTCCTAATTGATGCATAGCGACATCTTGGCTTCAAAAGCTATAGATATGTTTTTTACCCTTTTCCTGTTCTTCACAGATAACATTTGACAACAAGGCCCATAGTGGAAGAATTAAGATAAGTTTAGATAACGACATTTCCATCAGAGAATGTAAAGACTGGCATGTATCGGGATCAAGTAAGTGATGACTTTTACTACTTTTCAAATGGTTGTTAAATAAAAGCGTTATGAAATTATTAGGATATGTGGAGCATCAAAGGGAACAATTGAAGCATTGCCAAGTCCCTAATTCTCTGCAAAAAGATCAACTTGTTGTAGGTATCTGATGTTCTAGATGATACATACGTTATTAGTAATTGAGATGACTTTTACTGACTTCTGCATGACTTGGTTTCATCTCAGGTCATGATCTACATGTGCCCTCACTGGCCCAGTTCTTACCAAAATGCACACAGCCCCCCAGCAAAAAATCACATATACCTGACCTAATATTTATTGAGTGCTTACTATATAACAGCTTCCTTGTATATTTTAATATTTTTATTTTTATTATTTTTTTAAAATGTTTGTTTATCTTTGAGAGAGAGGATGAGCAGTGGAGGGGCAGAGAGAGAGGAAGACACAAAATCTGAAGCAGGCTCTAGGAACAGAGCCCGACACAGGGCTTGAACTCAGGGACCATGAGATCATGACCTGAGCTGAAGTTGGGTGCTTAACTGAGCCACCCAAACGTGCAACATTGTTTTAATATTTTTAAAATACCCTTGAGATAGGCAGCATCCCTATTTATGCAAATGAAGAATCTAAGGCTTAGAAGTGAATCTTGGTGCCCCTGGTCATACAGCCAGGGAGACATCAGGAAGGATTTGACCCTGAAGCATCCTACAAGTTAAATATCTACTATCTAGGTTAAAAAGACTAAATGAAGAAAGGGTATGTTCTTGGAAATATGGACATGAATTCAGGTGTAGACTGAGTACCATTGAGAATTTTGGGGCTGAACCAGAAAATGGACTGGGAAGAATTTATCTATCTCATTTTCTAGCCCCTTTGGTATGTTGTACTGGACTTAATGATTAGGTCGGGGGTTCTCAGATTCTAGTGAGCAGAAGAATCACCCTAGCTCCCTGCAAGGCCATCCCAGGTCTAGAGTGGGGCCTGGGAATGTGCAGGTCATCTTTACTCACACCATACTTGGAAAATAATTGTTTTAGGGGTACCTGCGGGTTGATTCACACAGTTCAGAAGCAGTAATAAGATACGAAGAATAAATGATATGAGGGGCACCTGGGTGGCTCAGTCAGTTGGGCATTTGACTTCAGCTCAAGTCATAATCTCACAGTTCATGGGTTCAAGCCCCATGACGGTCTCTGTGCTAACAACTCAAAGCCTGGAGCCTGATTCAGATTCTGTGTCTCCCTCTCTCTGCCTCTCCCCTGCTCATACTGTTTCTTTCTCTCAAAAATAAATAATAAAAAATTTTTTAAATGAATAAATGATACGAAATTTCTTCATTCTAGTATTTTTCTCACTATTAGGTAGCTTCAAATACATGAGGCTCTTAAATCACAATTTCATTTCAATGACGAAATTGTTTATTTGAAACACAAGGTGGTTTTGTCATCTGTAAACACTATAGTACTTCACAAACTTTAGAATAGGGAGCATGAGGGGCGCCTGGGTGGCTTAGTCGGTTGGGCGTCCGACTTTTCGCTTAGGTCATGATCTCGCGGTTCGTGGGTTCGAGCCCCGTGTCGGGCTCTGTGCTGACTGCCAGCTCAGAGCCTGGAGCCTGTTTCAGTCTGTGACTCCCTCTCTCTCTGACACTCCCCTGCTCACACTGTCTCTCTCTCTCCTAGAAATAAATAAAAATACTTTAAAAAAAAAAAAAAAAGAATAGGGAGCATGAGAGCATATGAAAGTATCTAGCACACAGGCTTTCTCTCAAATGCTTGTTTTTTAGTTTTTAAGCTTTTCTAAAGTAGACTTGGACATTTTAGTAACAATTAGATGCCCCTTGGCCAGTATTAATGGGATGCTTCATTACAGAACTGTGGTTTTTTAATGGATTTTTTTTAAGTTAGTTTATTCTGAGAGAAAGAGAATGCACACATGAGCTGGGGAGAGCACAGAGAGATAAGGGAAGGGAAGAGAATCCCAAGAAGGCTCTGCACTGTGAGTCATGAACCATGAGATGGTGGCCTGAGCCGAAATCGAGTCTGATGCTTAACTGACTGAGCCACCCCGGTGCCCCATTACAGAACCAGTCTTAAGTGCTTGTTACTTTTTTATCAGTCAGGAGCAGTCTTGTCACTCAGGTCTCCCCTGAGACCTGCTGGCCCTTACCATGCTGCATGAACGAGCCTATTCCCCTCCACCACCCACACCAGCGGTGTGCTGCTTCTAGACCAGTGGTTCTTGAGCTCTAGTGTCATCTGCGAGAGCTTGTGAAAGTGCAGTTTCTGATTCAACGGGTCTAGGGTGGGGCCGGAGTGTGCATTTCCAACAGTGCCCAAGGGCTGCCACGTATCACTAATCTAGAGTGGCAGGTGCCTGAGACAGACTGCAGAGGTTTGAATCCTGGCTCTGCCATGTGCTGGCTACGTCACCTCGGGCGAGTTTCCATGACCTCTCTGTGCTCCAGTTTCTCACCTGTCCAGTGGGGATAATCACACACACACACCCTCGTTGGGGTTGCCGTGAGGATCAAATGAGGTGATACCTACAAAGTACTTAGGACTGTGGGTGACATAGCACTACCACGGCTATGATGCTTTCTTTTCTTGGTAGCGCTTACTCCTGTCTGAAAGTGTTTTGTTTATGTACTTGTTTACATCCCTGCATGTCTCCCTGCAGTAGAAGAGAAGTTCCACAAGGTTGGGGGCCCGTGTTGTTCACTTCTGTTCTCAGGATCTAGAAAAACACCTTCCACATAGTGGGTTCTTGGTAAACATTTTATACCCAGATAAGTATATTTTAATAGGATATGCAGGAAGGCTAACTGTATTAGGGACAAAAGGCCACAGGCTTACAATTAAAGATCTCTTACTGGTGGTGACAGTAATTTTCAAAAGGACTTTTAACTTTCTTTACATACTAATGGGAAGAACACTTATCAGGGCCTTTTTTCTTTGTTGTCTTTGTGGAAAGAATGTCTGAATTATCTAAATTACTCTAAAAAGCAGCGTGAAGGGTTTAGATAAAATTTGAAATTGCTTATGAAGGAAACAAAAAGACTTGAATCAATGGGAAACACATCATATTTTTGGATAAGAGATTTAACATCACGTTTATGCCAATTCTCCCTAAATTAATTTATAAATTTAACATGATCCACCCTACCCAAAAAAACTACCAGTAGGATTTTTATTGGAATTTAACAATCAGATCCTCAAGAATATATGAAGGAAAAAAACAGGCAAGAGTAGCCAATAAAACACTAATGAGAGGTACTTGTTTTACACACTAAAACACACAAAAACATCAAAGGGGTAAGAGAAGGTACTTGAATACCTATAGTAATTTGATACCTGACAAAAATGGTGTTTCAAGTCATTGGGAATGAGATTTGCTCTTTTGATCAGCAAAAATATAAGATTATTAATATACAATGGTGGAGAAGACATGGAGATATGTGTAGGCATGTAAACTGGTATGATCTTTTGGAAGGGCAGTTGCTTAGAATTTCTCTTTTAGAAATATGCAGATGCCTTACCCCAACAATTTCACCTTTAGATATTCATTCACCTAAAGAATTACTTGCACCCATGCACAGAGAGGACTTGAAGAATTGTTTGTACAGGAAAAAACAGATGACAATCTGAGTGTCTTTATGAAGAGTATACATCTATACTTTGGTGTGCCATGCAGGCATTAAAAGAAACCAGGCTAAAAATTGAAAAGAAAACAAAACAAAGAAGTAGAGGTCACCATATTAATGTCCCACAGCATAAGCAGGTAATGCTCTTTCCTTCCAGTTCAGAAGAACACTCACTACATGATGATCTTTGATGCCTTTGTTATTCTGACATGCTTGACTTCGTTAATCCTGTGCCTTCGATCTGTGATTACAGGACTTCAGCTTCAGCAGGTAGGGGTTGCTGCTTCCTAGGAATGCTGTGGACATTGTGAGTGACCAAGAAATTCACTGTGACTACCTTCTTTTCTCTAAAGGAATTTGTCAATTTTTTCCTCCTCCATTACAAGAAGGAAGTTTCTGTTTCTGATCAAATGGAATTCGTCAATGGATGGTACATCATGATTATTATTAGTGACATATTGACAATTATTGGGTCAGTTTTGAAAATGGAAATCCAAGCTAAGGTAAAGTGTATTTTTGTTGTTGTGTGTTTTGTTTTGTTTTTTACTATTTATGCCATTGTCAGTATCAGATTGGCACTAATATTTTTCCAGAATGTGAGAATTCGCAGAGAAAATGATTTCTTTCAAACATTGTGTCAAGTAAACTTAAAATCGATAACAGTAAGTTTCTTAAATCTAGTCAGGAAATCTCTTAGGTGGAGTTTTTCAAAGGTATACACCAGCCTCTGAGTCAGAATCATTTGGGTATCTGGTAAAAATATTCCATGTTACACTGATCAAATCTGAGCTCTGGGGTACACCTGGGAATTCTTACATGTCCCAAGGTAACGATGGTAAGAGGTCATTGTATTTTCGTTGTTTTCACAAGAAATGCTAGAATCTTCAGCAAGAATAAAAAGAGTAGGGCTGGGGGTGAAAGTGAAGCCAAGGTACCACTACGTGAGTGCTTATAGCTGCTGCCTTTTTCTTTCTTTCCCCATTGATAAGCTGCAGGGTGCTCTGTTTTTTTTTTTTTTTTTTTTTTTTTTTTTTTTTT
>NW_024080918.1:899658-923578 GCF_003009895.1 Hyaena hyaena
AGCGAAAGTCGGACGCTCAACCGACTAAGCCACCCAGGCGCCCCAGTTAACCTTGTTTCTAATTCTGTTCCTCCTATTCTCTGTTAGATCTGCTCCAATCCGGCTGCCCTACCACTCTATAGAAAATGTTCCTTCCAATGACCTCCAGTGTTGCTGAGTCCAATAATTCATTATTTATCCTCATCTTGACCTATCAGCAGATTCTAACATTGCAAACCTTCCCTCTTTGTTGATGCACTTTTCCCCTGAGCTATCATTTACCTGGTTTCCATCCTAAATCATGGGCTGGTCTTCTGACTTTCTTTGCTGGTTCCTTCTCATCTCTCTAGCCTGTTAAAGTGACAGTGCCTCAAGGTGCAGTGCTTGCACATATTTTCTTTTCTGCTACAGTCTTGGTGATCTCATCACGTCCCATGGCTTTAGATAGTACCTCTCTGCCAGTGATTTCTAAATCTGTATCTTCAGCTTGGAATTCTTCTCTGAAGTCGTCTCAAATATCCAGCTGTCATTTTCATATCACTTGGACGTCTACTTGGGCCCTCAAATTTAACATATTATGTGGTGTATATATCCAACAGAATACTACTTGGCAGTGAAAATGAATGAAATCTTGCCATTTGCAACAATGTGGATAGAACTGGAGGGTATTATGCTATGTGAAATAAGTCAGTCAAAGACAGATATCATATGATTTCACTTATATGTGGAATTTGAGAAACATCACAGATGAACATAGGGGAAGGGAAGGAAAACTACGATAAAAACACAGAGGGAAGCAAACCATAAGAGACTCTTAAATACAGAGAACAAGCTGAGGGTTGCCAGAGAAGAAGTGGGTGGGGGGTAGGTTAAATGGGTGATGGGCATTGAGGAGGACACTTTTCCGGGTGAGCACTGGGTGTCATATGTAAGCATATGTAAGAGATGAATCACTGGGTCTTACTCCTGAAGCCAAGACTACACTATATGTTAACCAACTTGAATTTAAAAAAATAACAAAAAACAGAACTCCCCAAATCTCAGTCTCTACCTCCACAGTCCAAACCTGCTTCTCGATGGCTTTTTTAACTTCAGTTAATGGCAGTTCTTTTCAGTTGCTTAAGACAAAGGTCATAGATTTATCTTTGACTCTTCTCTTTCACTGTTCCCCTCTTCCCTCCATCTAACCCAAGAGGAAATCCTAGCAATCTACCGTTAAAAATCACCTCATCACCTCTACCATTACCAACCTAGTCTAAGCCACTGTCAGCTCTCATCTATATCATTGCAATTGCCTTCTCCCTCTCCCAACAGTCTGCACTTAACCATAGCAGCCAAATGGAATCATATCCTGTTCAGAGCTTTCAAATCTCCCCAGCCTATCAGAATAAAATACAAAGTTGTTAAATTACCCATGAGGCCCCAAAATACCCACCCCTTTACCTCTATGACTCTGTATTCTCCCTCATTGCTCACTCCAGCTGGACTCTCCATCCCATCCTTGGAGGCAACCTCCTGCTATGGGGCCTTTGCATTTGCTAGTCTCTGTGCCTGGAACACCCCTCTCCTAGCTGTTTGCTTGGCTTGCACTCTGTCACTCCCCTAGGGTCTTTGTTCAAATGCAGCCCCATTTAAAAGGCAACCCCAAAGCCATTCTTTTTCCCATCCCCCGAATTTTCTTCTCAGCACTTACTGTCAGCTAATATATTGAGGGTTTCATTAATTTATTTCTATTATCTCTCCCCACCCCAATCCCCACCACTAGAATGCAAGCTTCATGAGGGAAGGAAATTTTGTCTCTTTGTTCACTTCTTTGTCCTTAGCACCTAGAACACTGCCCGAGTCCTGTCAACCCCACCACCAAAATATTTTTTGTCCTAATGAATTTCTACTAAATAATCTGGTTATTTTTTTTCCACTCTGTTTTAGAGTCTAACAAGTTATGACGTCTGTAGCATACTTCTTGGGACGTCCACCATGCTTGTGTGGCTTGGCGTCATTCGATACCTCGGTTTCTTTCAGAAGTACAATGTAAGGATTCCATGGATCTCCATGCTGTTGGTATTTCTATCTTTCAGAGTTATTGCACTGCTTTGGCTGAGGGACAAGGGGATTCTAATGGCCTCTCTTACTTTCCTAGCTCCTTATTCTGACCCTTCAGGCAGCACTGCCCAATGTCATCAGGTTCTGTTGCTGTGCCGCTATGATTTATTTAGGCTATTGCTTCTGTGGATGGATTGTGCTGGGGCCTTACCATGATAAGGTACCAATAAACAACTTTTTCCTGTTACTGTTAAGCTCTAAAATCGTGCCAGTTATCCTTTTAAAATGAGCTCCTTCTATTTTGTGACTCAGCCTGAAAATGTCAAAGGTGGTATATCTAAGTGCTATGTTTGTAAACGGGTAAGGTGTGACTGACCTGAAAGAATAATTGATTCACTCAGCTACCACACCTCCTGTTGTGGAATATATCAGATAATTATGTGGTTCTTTTTTTTTCTTTTTAGCACTATTAGGTCATGATAAGTCAATTTGATTTATCACTATATATTAGAGTAAACTTATTAGGCAAGACTAGAGTAAGCTCTTTAGGCAAGACTTTTGGAAATGTGATTTTATTAAAAATGTAGTATAGGGAGGAACTTGAAGAAATATATGAATTTTTTGTTACCAGAGTTGCTCTTAATTATAACACCATTATCCTAAATGGAATGAACTTTAAAATGAGAAGTATGAATGTGTATGGTTGGGACTTGGGTGTCTCTGCATAAGTGTTTCTAGGATCTCTTTCCATGTCGGTAGAGGGAATGGTAAGACTTGACTCAGAAAAGCATTGAGGGTGTAGACCAGCAGCTTCAATTCAGGCTGCTCCCATTAAGGGGAACATGAAGAAGGTGCTGCTTGTCCTGGGAAAAACAGTAGGCATTATACAGGTTTCGTGTATCACATAGCAAATGCTTGTAGTTAACTGCAGATTCACTACATAGTTTGCAAGGGTAACTTGGGATATGTGGTCTGTTAGTTTTAATATAGTGTCATGAACAAAGTCTCCAACAGGAAGGAACATGAAATAAAGTGAACTTTTTCTCTTCTCTTTTTCCAGTTCCGTTCTCTGAACATGGTCTCTGAGTGCCTTTTCTCTCTGATAAATGGAGATGATATGTTTGCCACATTTGCAAAAATGCAACAAAAAAGTTACTTGGTCTGGTTGTTTAGCAGAATTTACCTCTACTCATTTATCAGCCTATTTATATATATGATTTTAAGTCTTTTCATTGCGCTGATCACTGATACATATGAAACAATTAAGGTAGGTTCATCAAGACCCACAAGGAGCAGCATTTTTCCAGAACTTGTAGAATGGCAATGAAATATGGTACCTAAGAGGGAGGAGAACAGCTAGAATGTTAATTTTTTCAAGGTAGAAAAGAAAGGCTTCAGCTTTAGATATTGAGAAACAGAAATGAATTTGAATTTGTAGTATATTTTAGGTTTTGTCTCTAAGTCGTACTTTTTTTCAAACAAGATTTCTAAACTTGTATTAGAATTATAAAGACTAGTAGGCATTGGGTAAGTGAAACATATGGCAATTCAAAATTTGATGGGGACCATTTAAAATCCAATTTTCATAAAGAAAAATTGACCTCTTGGTTTGGAGTATACTGTGACTGACTCTTTGCAAGGACCTGCCTGGGACCATCCCAGGGGCCTGATCTCCAAAAGACTGAAGGGATTGACATGTCAGGTACTAGCCATGTAAGCTTTAGATGTATCAGAAAAGCTGAGTTGAAAAGCTGTTATTTATATTGTCCCTTACATGGGATATTTTAAAATTAGTATCAGCCCTTTGAAATATGGAAAAGTAGGCTAAATATCCATCTATATATTTAAATTTCTGATAACCTTATACTATTAAGTATACCACTGACATAGATACTTCCACTTGGGAGCTTGCTGGGTATGAGAAGGTAATGAAACATGATGTTATAGAAATGGCCCCAGGGATACAGAGAGGGTTAGCAGGAGTTGATGAGTTAATAATTATGAATACCTTGCTGCTGAAGCCAGGGCCACAACTTCATTTTTACTGAATTAGATTTCAGGAACTGACTGTCCTCAATACTTGCTTGGCAGATGTGTGTTTAGAGTCACCAAGGCCACTGGGAAAGAGTATAGTTGTACATGTCCAAATCCCTCCCCACTGTGCTCTAAAAATTCACTGCCTTCATCTCTGCATGCAGAGAACTACATGTTATTCAAGGGTGATAGCCACCGTCTCAAAGGTAGTAATATTAATTGACAACTCTTGGTCTGAGACTCACAGTTTAGATGCTTACCTCCTTCCCATGGGCTCAAAGCACCTGTCAGGTGGGCAAGTGATGGCTGATCCTCTCTGGTCAGGATATGCTCTAGAGATCTTAGATCCCGAACAGATGCTAACATAGGACCCTTCGACTTGTCTGAAAGAGACACTCCAAGAGGGTGTCCAGAATGGATTCTTCCTGGAAGGATGGCTCAGACTCAGATTCAGTATGCCTATTTTGGATTGAGCCAGACCCACAAAAGAGAGCCCAGTAGGACACTGCAGAATTCTAGGCCCACTTTCCATTAGCTAAACCTAAGAATGTCTCTAGTGGCTACATCTTCCTGAAAATACTTGAAAGTGACTGAACTATCCCTTTAGAAAGATGCCCTCCCTTGACAAATGATCCATTTTGGATGTGGAATAAAGCTGTTTTCAAGGGACTTATTCATGAGAACATTTTTTTTTTTAATTCTATGTAGCATTACCAACAAGATGGCTTCCCAGAGACTGAACTTCGCACATTTATAGCAGAATGCAAAGATCTACCCAATTCTGGAAAATACAGATTAGAAGACGACCCTCCGGTTTCAATATTCTGCTGTTGTAAAAAGTAGCTATCAGGCTAATCTGTGCTCTAGAGGGATATGTAATATATATCTGAGTTGAGAAACTATGGATATTTTAAGATCAGGTATAGTATGTTTGAAGACTATTACTTTGAGCAAACCAATAGCTCTAATTCATCAAGAACTATTTATATTTTTGAAAGCAATATTTAATGTTGTTTGCAGCTTTATATTGGGGTTTATTTTTTTAAACTAATTCGATGAGAGAAGCCATTGGGTTATTATTTCTTGTTTATTTTGCCTTTGCTTTAGAATATGCTCTCCACCCCCCTCTTTAGCTCTTACACTCTTGCTTCCAGCTATTTTGACTGGATTGATTGTGTCATCAGTGGAGAACAATGCCTGCTCTGACTTCATAAAACTCACTAACTCTGCTCTTGACCACTCTGGGGTTCATCTGTGAGAGAGAGGGGAGGTGGTTGATATATATCAGTAATTACTTTTATTTTATTTTATTATTTTATTTTATTTTATTTTATTTTTTTATCAGAGAGAGAGCACGAGAGTGAGGGAGCATGGGGGAGAAGGGCAGAGGCAGAGAAAGTAAGAATCTTAAGCAGGCTCCATGCTCAGTGTGGGGCTTGACTTGGGGCTTAACTGTGGGGCTTGATGTGGGACTCAATCCCTGGGATCCTGACCTGAACCAAAATCAAGAGTCAGTAGCTCAACCAACTGAGCCACCCAGGCATCCCTAATCATTGCATTTTAAATTCTCTTGGGGTGCATGGGTCGCTCAGTAAGTTAAGCGTCTGACTCTGGATTTTGACTCAGGTCATGATCTCACAGTCTGTGAGTTCAAGCCCTATCTCAGGCTCTCTGCAGTTAGCGAAGTGCCCTCTTTAAGGATCCTCTGTCCTCTTAAGAGTCTCTGCCCCTCCCCTACTAGTGTGTGCATGTGCACATGCTCTCTCAAAAATAAACATTGAAGTACTTTAAAAAAAGCAAACCTTAAAAAAAAAACAATTTGCTCATAACTTAAAAATAAGTAGAAAATGTGTGCCTTAAAAGACAAAGAACAAACTCTCCTTTCCTTGGATACTGCTGATTGGAATTTCAGGGATTTTTACAACATGTATCTTTGTTTTGTGCACTATTTATTCAAATAGAAATGAATTTAATGATGTGCAATAAAGGTTTTCTCAAAACAAACTTTTTTTGGTAAAGAAAACGGATTTGTTAATTTTTAATTTTGTGTCAGGGGCTAAATGAAGATAGCCTTGAGACACTGAAGTCTTATTATTTAACATAATGAGGTTTATAATAATGACTCCAGGTGTTGAAATTTGAGGTTTTATAATGAGTATAAGCAATTCTTGCTGTACTTATGGCTTTTAAGAAATGGAAAATCTAAGTCTCTGGATCCCCTGGTGTTTCATTTGCACATTAAAATTTGAGATACGTGGAGTCCCCTATTGCCACCATTTCATCCCCTACAGTGTTTGATAGGAATTTACTTACTGTTTATTTTTTAAACCATATGTTTATAAGAAATAATACTGTTATATCGATCCATAACATGTGCATCACCAATTACAGCTATTTATGTACATGTATGTCTTCTCCACTTTTTGAAACGAAGGAAACTTCTCTAGGTCAGGAAACTGATTCAAGGGCAGTGACAGTGAATTAGATCTCTTGTCAGTGTAGCAATGTGGTGAGAGTAAAGATTTTGGAAACTCGAAAGACCTGAGTTGAAATCTTGGATCTACAATAGTTTCTGTGGGTGACCTCAGGGCAGCAACTTAAACCTCTCTGAACCCATTTCCTCATTTCAAAAGCAGCTGACAGTACACAGAGTGCTGAGTGTTCAGGGAGATAACATGCAAATCAACCTTCCTACCTAGTAGGCACACAGGGTTACTCCCGGCCCCTTGAGGCACAGAGCCCTTCCATGTGGTAAATGTTCTTAATAAATGCACTGCTAACAATGAATTTTCTTTTTAATTACCCACTGGTAAGTTATTCAGTAGAAATACTGAAGTTTTAGAAAACGTTAGTATTTTGGGGTAGTTTGCTGGTACAAAAAAAGTTATTCCAGTTTACAGTCCACCTCTGAAGGGATTGTTGTCCCTGGTGGATTCCTGTAATTTTGGAGGTAATAGGGCTGTACTTTCATGGGAAGTATTTCTCTGAATTAAAAAGGCTTGAAAATTCTTTAGCATAAAAATTATGTGTGTACATATATTCTCTATGTATATGTCTGTCCTTTCCATATACTTCCTCCAACACTCTCCAATCAAGCCACCGTCTGCCTTTTTTCAAGGGAGTCACATCCTCCCCACAAGAACAGAGCCATGCCATTTCCTCTCCTTTTCTTACAAAAAGGAACCTAACCATACCACCCTTGCAGCCACGTGCAGGCACTGAACTGTGTAAACGGGATTTTCCAAGCCTGTCTGCAGTCAGTGAGCACCTCGATGAAAGGGACTCTAAAATAAGCATTTTTGCCTTAAAAGCGACTTGCAAAAGAGGATCAACTATGTATGTTTGTTTACACCATTCTGTCCAATTACGTCTACCTGAAGACGCACGTTACAATAATTACTTGGCAAAATATTCTTTGCCTTAGCTAAACCCCGAAACCCTTTAAACACTTGCTGATCCAAATCTGGACGTCGGACTTTCAGTGCTACTGCTGCTTATCACGTAAAAAGAAGGACGAGGACTCCCTGGAAAACAGGCTGTTGGCCAGCTTCAAGCTGAACGTGACATTGGGCAAATGAGGGAGACCCTCACCTCTTAAGATTCGTGCCTGGTTTCCAGCTGGCCGGTTTCCCTTCCTTTCGTGCTGTGGGAGGGAAGCTCAGAGGCCGCAGGCTGCGAGCGCGGGCTGAGAGCCCCGCCTCTCTGACTCTGCCGGGGCCATGGGGCCACGTTCTCCGCGAGCGGGGGCTTCGCTCCAGATCCCCGTTTTTCTTTTCCTTGTGCGTCGGTAGCTCTTCACATCTCCGAAACGTGACTCTTGTCACAGAGTTCTGTGATCATCCACTTCAGAATACAAACGCGCTCCAATGAATGAACTTAACCGAATGAGCTTGCCAGTTTACGTAAGGTCCTAGAGGAAAGGGCCGTGCCTTTCTTATCTCGGTGTCCACAGGACCCAGCACTCGGCTTGGCACTGAGAGTATCCTGAACGCATCAAAATAGAAATGACTACAGAAATGCGCAGAATGGGGCCAGAAAACAAGAGGCAGCGAAACAGGCTGGGGTCGCAGGGGGCGGGAAGTGCGCGGCCCCGCCGCCGGGGGGCAGTGTGGAGGGCGCGCGGCGGCACCCGCGCTCCACGGTCGGGTTCCCTTTAGAAGGCGCTTCTCCCTCGCCGGACCCTCCAGCAGGCAGCCCGCACGCGGAGCGGGCTGGCCGCAGCGCCTGGCACACCCGAGGCTCCAGCGCGGGAGCTTCGGGCCCGCACCCCGGGGCGGCGGCGGCAGGTGCGGCCGTCCCACCCTCGGCTTTCTCCTCCTGCCGCACCGGGGCCGAGTCATGCCTCCCGGCGTGGAGGCGCTGGACCTGC
Organism: Hyaena hyaena; assembly: GCF_003009895.1. Classification (NCBI taxonomy): domain Eukaryota; kingdom Metazoa; phylum Chordata; class Mammalia; order Carnivora; family Hyaenidae; genus Hyaena; species Hyaena hyaena. The sequence goes on from NW_024080918.1 coordinate 908,084, forward strand.
CGGCGTGGAACGGAGCCTCGGGCCTGTCCTGGGGACCCCGCCACAGGTCAGTACCCCTGGGACTCGGCTCCGCCCTCTTGGAGCGCCCTGGGGGCCCTCCTGCATTCCGCGGTCCCTCCCCGGGCTGCTCTCCTCCTGGGGTCTTCGGGCGTCCCCTCCCAGCGCCCCCGCCTGGCTCCGCGACGCTGCCTCCAGCCTCCCGGGCTTCGGGGAGGCCCGCGGGCTGACACGTGGAAGAAGTCCCCCAGGGCCCGAGTTGAGAAGCTCCCCGCCCGCTCCCCAGCTCGCCCTGCCGGCGGGAGGCGACGCGGCGGAGGTGTTGACTCGGGGGCGGGGCGGGAACGCCCGGCCACGCGCCTCGGGGCTCCCGGCGCGCACTTCAGCCGCGCTGTCCCGCGGACACGCCGCCCGAGCGGCGCCCCCGGCCGCTGCGCCCCGCCGTCCGCACCCGGGGTCTGCGGGCCCCGGGAGGCTGCACGCAGGGTAAGGGAAGGCCGCCCGCCTAGACGGGCTCCAACTTAAGGGGAGGCGCGCCCGGGAAGGCGGAGAGGCGCGCGCACCGCACGGGCTCTCCTGCTGGGAATCCCGAAAGCCCAGGAAAGTTTTGGAGGCGGAGGCATGGCCCGGCAGCCGTACCGGGCTCCCCGCGCCGGGACGCGGGCGACGGGAGCAGGTGTTTTCAGGCTAACCGTCAGGTGAGGCGCCTGAGCCGTGTCCTTCAGGACTGTCGGATTCTGGAGGAATTTCATCAAGCGGATGGCTTTACTGTTCTCGACTAGAGCTCTCTTGCTGCCTCGGGCGTGCTTATATTAACTGCCTGCAGTTAGTTAAATAAGGCTGGGCTTTGCCTTCCGGAACAAACAGGCCTTTTCCTCAGGTGGGAGGGTTAGAGTGTGGTTAACCCGAATTCGTCTGCCTTTATGAAAAGGCGTACAGTTCAGCCGGATGGCGCTGCCAAGGGACCCCGCCTCTGTGGTTAGAGCCACAACCACCCAGCTGCGTGGCTGAACCTGGGGGCGGGGGAAGGTGAGTACCAACAGGCCTTCACTCCCCCTCTGGTCACAGAACAAATCCGGTGGTGGGCTGTTAGATTTTCTCAAAATAGCGGGGAGACTCTCCTGCGTTTCCTGCATGGCGTCCTCAGCATTGCCAGCGGACTTGATGCTAGCAAGGAAAGCCAGAATTTAAGAGAATTTACTTGATCTCCTGTGATTGTCCAGATGACTATTTCATTCCAAGCAAGCGTGGTGTATATATGTGTTTTTTAGACCTTTGAAAGGCCAGTTTTGAATTCGAAGACATAACTTTGGTACAACTTTGATGACTGGGTACTTGCAAATGTTATGCTAAAATGACCATCTGTCTTACGTGTCGATTTTTAATGGCGCACATGGGCAGAAGTTATACAATTCTCCCACTGCCTTAGCTCTAAAAGCTCTGTCCTAAAAGGTGGGGAGCAAACGGACTCTGGGTTTACTTACTGTCTTCTGTGTGGACTGATAAACAGGCTTAGGCTTACGGTGGGTGTGGTGTATAATCTTTCTGGTTTTTAAAAAATCTTTACTCCAGTATTTTTCTTAGCACATTTCCTTAACAACTTAACCATTTGTATCATATCCAATGGGTATCTCCAGAGGCTCCCATTCTTGCCGTACAGGACACACGCTTGGCTCTGCACACAAATAGCTTTCGAAGGGATTTGCATTTAAAAATATATATATATCCGGTTGTGCAGTGCCACTGGGAAACAGGCTTGTTTCATTGTAAACTGAGAATGGAAGAAGTGGTCATTAAGAGAGGGGTGGGAGAGGTTGTCTCAATGTCAAGGTATGAATTCTGATGTTTTATGCTCAAGGGACCAGCTGCGTTGTTCTCTGCAGAGGTGGGACATGGGCTTCACACTTTCGGGAGCTGTTTACCACCTCTGTGATGTGCTAACCAAACAGCCCAAGCTTGGGGGAATCCAGTAGCTTCTTCTGTTTGAGTCAACAGTCTCAAGAGTTCAGCTCATCTTCCTCTTCATACTTTAAGATGAGTCATCCAAACTCTCATCATCTACTTGCCCTTCTCCATTAGCAAACCTTCCTTAAACCAGGTTCTATGGCCTGGACCCTTTACAAACAGACACATATCCCACTCTTCCCCTGAGCGTGGCCATGCAGGGACCAGCATAATGGTGCCAAGTTGATTTAATCTCCTGCGCTTAAAAATCGGTAAATCCTGAAGTGTTTTAGGAGGCCATGTTCCTTTCTCCCAAGGAGGAGCATATTGAAAGTGTTTTGGGGACGCCTAGGTGGCTGAGTCAGTTGAGTGTCCAACTTTGGCTCAGCTCTCGTGGTTCATGAGTTCGAGCCCCGCATCAGGCTCTGTGCTGACAGCTCAGCCTGGAGCCTGCTTTGGATTCTATGTCTCCCTCTCTTTCTGTCCCTCCTCTGCTCATGCCCTGTCTCTCTCTCTCTCAAAAATAAATAAACATTAAAAAAATTTTAAAGCCAAAAGTGTTGATTTTAACAACAGAGTAATAAATATAAAATCTCTTAATGAAGCAAGGAGGAAGAGTATGGAGACAATTTTTGAACAGAATGGCAGAATATAGAGAACTCAAAGGCAGGAATGATCATATTCACAAGCTAATCTCTTCAGCCTCGGTTTCTTCACTGCTGTGAAGTGAAACCCAGGATAAGACAGTTCTTAAAACAGCGGAAAAACAGGTGGCTTCTTGTGCTACAGTTTTCAAAGTGAAATTAGCGGCCAAAGAAAGCCCTTTGGGCCATGAAAGGCAAAAATGGGATCTTCTCTGAGGCTGGACTGTTCTCAGCCACGGCCAGGAGTCTAGGTTCCGCATGTGAGTTCTGAAGAGTGAGATCACCCTTCAGTGAGCTCTTCCGGCATGGGTTGTGGGCTTCATAGAGAAAAGAAATTTTATTTCCAGACTTCATTCTTTTTTACTCAAACTGCAATGTTCTTTTCAGGATTGAATGTTTAAAGCCAGGTTTTAGTCTGTTTACTTGTTTGCTTTGGCAGTCATGGCGAGGTGAGGGCAGTGGGGGTGGGTGGGAGGTGCTAGTGCTTCCCATTCTCCTTAGCAGACCTCTAGCTGAGCTTTCTACTCTGTTTTGACCTTGGCCCCCTGCCTCCTTTTCCCAGTGTGACAAGACACCTTTGGTGGGGGAGGGAGGTTGCCAATATTCCTTGGGGGATGGCTTCCTTCCTACTCCTTTGAAGGTTATCTTCTGTTCTGTCTCCTTGAATACATCTGTCAGGCAATAATTGGTGACTAGTGAAGCCAAAGGTTCTGAAAAATTGTCCTTGCTATAATTCCAGAAGATCCATAATTAAAATGGTGGACTTAAAAAAATTGTATCACCTAGAGCAGCTAGAGGGAATTGTCAGAGGAAAGATGAATCTAGAAATTCCCCAGCTGACACCGAGGTGGGCTTGTCTAAAAATAAGGTAAAGTCATTCAGTGATTTAAGGAGAAAAGGATTAATTATGGCTTTATGGCTTTTAATGTTACTTTTCCCTTATGAGCCATCAGCATGACCGTGTTGAGGGTCTTTTGTTGGAATGTTAGAGAAAGTAAAATGTAGGGACTGCCGTGATTCCATTCATTTCTCCAGCTTTAAGTGCTCTTGGAAGCCTGTATTGCTGAGAAATGGAGTTTTTGCTTTACTTTAATCTGTGACCTAGAGAGCTGATTGGTCAGGATTTTCAAAGGGGGTATGGTTTGTTCAGATCCAGCACTTTAAAAATGTGCAGCCCTACTTCTGCTTTCCTGCTGGCCGAAGGCAGCCAAGTGGTGATGGGGGGTGATTTTATAGGAACTGCTGGCATGGTCGGTCGTCTATAGGGAAATTCCTGAAAGTTGTAGCATGCACATTTTTTTATGAGCGGCTCTGGTGGAAAATGAAAAGCCCTATAATTTTTCTTCCCCAGGGCTTCTCAGGATTAGAATGACCACGTCATTTATGTTCTGAGAGCCATGCTTAGGTGGTAACCAGGGTTTCTCTCTCACTTCTTTCTTTCTTTTTTTAAAAAAATTTTAAATGTTTTATTGATTTCTGAGAGAGAGAGAGAGAGAGAGGGAGAGAGACAGCGTGAGCAGGGGAGAGTCAGAGAGAGAGGAAGACACAGAATCTGAAACAGGCTCCAGGCTCTGAGCTGTCAGCACAGAGCCCAAGGGGGGGGGGGGGCTTGAACCCACGAACTGTAAGATCATAACCTGAGCTGAAGTTGGATGATTAACCAACTGAACCACCCAGGTGCCCCATCTTTTTCTTTCTTTCTTTCCTTCCTTCCTTCCTTCCTTCCTTCCTTCCTTCCTTCCTTCCTTCCTTCCCTCCCTCCCTCCCTCCCTCCCTCCCTCTTTCTCTCCCCTTGACTTCCTTTAATTGGGTCCCAGCTATCCCACAGCATCAACTATCTGGATCCACCTCTCTCTCTGTCTCTCTCTCTCTGCACAAATCATGAGAAAGTCAGTTCGTTATAGGAATTGGAGTGGAAGAAAAAAAAATGGATGCATGTCGTTGGGATTTTTCTAAAGCCTGCCATCTGCCAGATTGCCTTGTGACATTCAGCCCCTGGGCCAGCATTGTCATTGCTGTAAACACGCTGAAGAGCAGTCTCTGCATGACTTCCCCACTTTCCACATCCTGCACAAACATCAGACAGAGAAATGCTGTATTACCTGGCACGTATTATTAGATACTTTTTTACATAACTTAGTTTAATTCATAATAACTCAAGAATCCATATGTTAATCACCAAAAATCAAGAAAATATGGAGAACTTAAAGAAGAAATTTGAGATTACATGTAACATGACTTCAGGAGAGTGCCAAGATTTTTTTGCCTTCTGGTTTATGTACTCCTAGCCTTTTAAGATGTCTACATACAGTTATAAATGTCAGCATTTTTTGAAAAATGGAACCTCAATATATTTATTTTGTAACTTAAAAAATTAACAGTATGCAGAGACATCGTTAGGGCAATACAGTGTTGCCAGTAGGGTTACAATGAACATTTGTGTAGCCATCTTTTTGACTGATACTTGTTCTTAAAAATTCACACCCCCTAATGAAAACACATTTTGAAGTTCACTAAGTTTTAAGCATTTGTCCTGCAAATTCACAGATATTTGATTCCTAGATCACAGATACTCTTCTAGATACCAAGCTGAGTGTCCTTCAAAAATGTACATTTCCATCAATACAGTCTTGTTCTCATTATTGGTAAATAAATCTTAAGATAGATTGTCACTAATTTGGCTGTTAGTACGTTTTTGTTGTTGTTAATGTTCACTGTCCGGTTCAGATCCTTGGCCTATTACTACACATTTTCTTTCTAATAACTTGGAGCTCTCTACAGATAATAGGTCATAAACTTTTGGCCGTTTAAATATATTGCAGACTTTTCCCCCATTCTGTCTTTTAACTTTTCAGACTCTTAAATGTTTGTGTTAAGATCTGTCAGTCTTTTTCACTGGCTTCTGAGTTGTGTCATCCTTAGAAAAGCCTGTCAAATCATATTTTAAAAAATTTTCTCTTATGCTTCTACCAATTTTATTTTTTAAATGTGTCTAAATTTTACTTTTGCATTTGGATTCCAGGAGGACTCTCATTTTCTTTCTCCCCAATAGATTCCAAGTTTTCATGATAACAATTCATTAAATAGTTCATTCTTTGGAAAGACTTTAGGAATATTAAATAAAACAAAATAGGTTTCTATCAGCAAACCAAGCAACTAAATACCTAAAACTCTCGAATGTATCTTGGCTGAGCAAGCCTTTTCAGTATATTTTTAAATTTTTTTAATGTTTATTTATTTCTGAGAGAGAGAGAGACAGCATGAGCAGGGGAGGGTCAGAGAGAGAGGGAGACACAGAATCTGAAACAAGAGACAGGCTCTGAGCTGGCTGTCAGCACAGAGCCTGACATGGGGCTTGAACTCATAAACTGTGAGATCATGACCTGAGCCGAAGTTGGACACTTAACTGACTGAGCCACCCAGGTGCCCCTCTGTATATTTTTAATTCAGAATTTCCTATCAGTGTTTTAGACTTTATATTATTGTTGTATTATTTTTATTATATTTGTTATTGTTGTCATTATTATTAGTTCATCTTAACAGGTACTAGCCAACACGGTGTTCCTGTAGTCAAGGTTGTTATCTCATTCATTGACCCATTCATTTCTTTTTCCTAGAAAGGAGTCCTTGAACACCTCTTATGTGCTAGGTGCTCTGCTGTGTGCTGTGGGTACAGTCATGAGCAAGACCAGGCCTTCAGGAAGGTTCTTTTCTAGGGAAGACCAATAAAGAATGTGATGGCAATCATAAAGGACGTTAGGTGCTGAGAGAGGCTATAGGGAAGGATGAGAAGGAGCCAGACACACAGAGAGTTGGGGGCATAGCCGGAAGACAGGTGAAACAGCAAATGCAAATGGCCAGATCAGGGACTGTTTCAGAGCCAGGAAGGAGGCTGTGGGGGTGAGTGGGTATGGGAAGGAGGGGCAGGAGACTTTTAGGCAACGATGGGAGGGTTGGATTTTAGTTTCAGAGCAGAGGGAAGCCACTATGGAGTTTTAAGCAGGGCAGTGATATCTGACTTGTGCTTTTACCATTACCCCTCTGGGGGCGCCTGTGTGGCTCAGTCGGCTGAGCAGGAGACTCTTGATTTCAGCTCAGGTCCTGATCCCAGAGTCATGGGATGGAGCCCCACATCCAGCTCTGTGCTGAGTATGGAGCCTGCTTAGGATTCTCTTTCTCCTTTTGCCCCTCTCCCCTGTTCTCACTCTTTCTCTAAAATGAAAAAAATAAATAAAAATAAAAAATACAAATAAAAAAAACCAAAACATTACCTCTGGCTACCATGTAGAAGAGTGGGAGGCTGTTGTAGCTGTCAGAGAGGTAACAGGGCTGGGACCAGGAAGACTGCCATGGATAGAGAGAGGTGGGGACATGGATTCATGATGTGCTTTGAAGGAAGATTTGATCAGTTGCATGTGTGGATTGAGGAAAAGGAGAAGTCAAATTATGGCTCTGGAGCAAAGTTCCTGTACTTTACTACACATTAAAATCACCTGGAAAGCTTATCAAAAATCTTGATACTTAGCTCATAACTGAGCACCAGTTTTAGAGCCGAATACCTAGGGGCTGGAAGCCAGGCACTGCAACCTTTTAAAAGTCCCCAACTGGGGACACCTGGGTGGCCCAGTCAGTTAAGCATTGGACTTTGGCTCAGGTCATGATTTCATGGGTCATGATCTCACGGTTCATGGGTTCGAGGCCCATGTCAGGCTCTGTGCTGACAGCCCGGAGCCTGGAGCCTGTTTAGGATTCTGTCTCCCTCTCTCTTTCTGCCCTTCCCCTGCTCATGCTCTGTCTCTCTCTCTCTCAAAAGTAAATAAACATTAAAAATATTTAAATAAATACATACATAAATGTCCCAATGCTTCTACTGTGCAGCCAAGTTGGCAAATCACTGATGGGGGAGTGGTTACAGCTGAAACATCTGGATAAATGTGTGTAATCACTCTGCTGAGCAGATGGGTGGAGATGGGGGTGGGGGTTGGTATTAGAAATCTATTAGACATGTGGGTGGGGTTTCAAGGAAGAGGTTGGATAAGAGAGGCTGTTCAAGAGAGAGATTTGCTGGAGTTGCAGATGTGAAAGTCCACATCATGTGGGTAGTATTTAAAGGCACAGCACTGGGCAAACGCTTCTAGAAAGGAGGACATAGGAGAGAAGAGCCTGGCATTCTGTCACCTGAAGTCAGATGGAAGAGGAGGCAGCAAAGGAGGCCGAGAAATGCCCAGCGAGGTAGGCAGAAGAACCAGGGAGTGGGATGTGCTAGAAGCAGAGGGCCGAGGCTGCCCAGGGGATGTACTGGTCAGCACTGTCCGGTGCGGCTCAGCCCCTAGGCTGCAGCCTCAGACGTGACTATTGGTACCTGCAGCCGGAGAGGGTTCACTGGGGTAGAACAAATGGAAACTAAGGGTTTGCTCTCGAGAGCCTGAAGCACAGAGAGACCCTGAGGAAAATAAATGTTGGATTAATTTCATCAGATGGCTTTACTTGCTTTTTCCTTCTCATTTTAATAACATGACCATTTAGAAGTCTCCTGAATTTATGGGCTAGGATTGTCTGCCAAAGTATCACATTTCTAAATAAGAGAAATTATACTCAAAATACTAGTTTATTTGAACATAACATTTTTTTTCTTCATTCCTGACTATCTTCCAGGCTGCTACTCCTTTTATTTAAACAGGTTTTATTTATTTATTTTTGGCAGGGGCGGGGAGGGGCAGAGAGAGAGGGGGAGACAGAGGATCTGAAGTAGTCTCCTCACTGTCAGCGCAGAGCCAGACGTGGGGCTCAAACCTGTGAACCGTGACCTGAGCGGAAGTTGGATGCTCAACCGACTGAGCCACCCAGGTGCCCCTTTAGGTCATTACTTCTTAAGAAATATTTAATTCAGCGATCAAGAAGGAACACTGGACAGAGGGGTCAGTAAATTGGATTCTTCTGGGGGCCGGTTGCAACCTCAGGAGTGCCTTAATTGCCTCATTCATAAAATAAGGAGATGGAAACAGGCAGAGGATTTCAAACTGGGTGCACATTTGAGTAACCTGGGGAGCTTTTTAAAAAGCCCTAGTGCCTGGGCTATACCCACACTGATGAGGCCAGAATCTCTGTGGATGGAGGCTGGGCCTCAGGGGTTTTCAAGTGCTCCCAGTGACTCAGTGTGCAGCCGAGTTTGTGAACAGTGGCCGTAAGTTCTTGTCCAGCTCTAGTATTGAATTAGTCTATTCTTGGTCTTAATATGTTCGCTACCCTCAGCAAACTCAGGAAAAAGGGAAGACTAGATACCAGGTAGGCAATTAGCGGTGTCTGTCAAGGGAGGTCTCAAAATTTACCTTCCAGGCTTCCTTTCACAGGATGGGACTGATGGAAACTCTCCGTAAAAATGAGGGAGCAAAGGAATTCCAGGAAATGTGGATTCCAATTTGGGAAGGAGGCGAGGGGAATTCCCAAACTGATGGCCCTATATAGGGATCAGGAAGCAACCAGTGTAGGCTGGAGCAGGAAGATGAGGCTCCAAGAATGATGAGAAGAAAGAACCCGGGGAAGAAAGAATTTGATGAGTTGCCCAGCTTGTTTGACTGTATTGAAGGGAGCTGGCAGATCCAGCCAGAGTTTAGTGATGGAATCCCAGTTGGTCTGTGAAAACCTGAGCAAAGGGTGAAAAAGGCAGTTAGCTCCAAAAGCTTTTTCTTACAAGGAGGAATATAAAAGTCATAGTGTACTGGTGGCTCAGCTATGAAAAGCATTTGCATATTCGCTTCATAAATTCTGAGTATTAATTTATCCAAAAGTTTTATTAACATTTTATTGAGATGATGAGCAGGGAGGTGAAATGTGTATGCTTGCTGGTGGGTGGGGGGCAGATATAAGAGCTAAAATAATCTTTTCCATGGGAGGATGTAGATTGATAATATCTAAAAGAGGCATGAATAGTGGGGCAGCATTATTTAGAAATATTAAAGTAAATAACTGAAAAGAAACAGATAAAAGAAGTTGCCTCCAAGGAGCGGAAATCAGGGGTGGGGTTGGTTATATAGTTTCTTTAAAATTATGTAGATGAGGGGCACCTGGGTGGCTCAGTCAGTTAAGCGTCTGCCTTCGTATTATAGAATAAATGCAAAGGAAGCCATAAGTGAGATTTAGATAATATTGACATGATACAGTTTACATTCTAAAAAGGCCACTCTGTGCATCAATTTGATATTGTATCTCTAGATGGGATATAGTATGAAGCATACAATATCATCTATGATATATTCCAGACAAAAACGTTTGACTTCAGTCTATCAGACCTCTGCATCTGATAAACAACTTGGCATCATGATCTTACCATTGGTGAGCTAGAACCCCATGTTGGGCTTGGTTTATTTTTATTAAAAAAAAATTATGTATATGATTAAGTTTGGTGGGAAAGATGACATTGGGGAGGTAGTTGGGACCAGAAGACGCAGAATTATATAGATGGAGGTTCCTGGTGGTACTTACTGTTCCCTGTGTTCCCTGTGCTAAAGGTACAGGAAGAATAGATTTGGAAAGTGCTTTACCTGCTTCCTCAGTCCCATCCTGTGTGACGAGTAAGAGACAGTTGTGAAGTAAGAAAACCATTGTGTTCTAGTACCACTGCATCAATACCTGATACCTCAACAGGGATGTCTGTCAGGATCTAGGGGAATAAGCAGCAATTTCTCCCATGCTAAGGAGTTTGTAACGTCAGCACAGATAACACAAGAACATCCACAGGCATGGTGTGGGTGGAGCTCTGAAACACTGGAGAAGTGGTCCCAAATATTTTTGACAACTTTCCCCATCAGTTAAAAGAACATCCACCCTCTCTGAAAGTATGTTTATATATTGTATGTAGAACCATATAGTCTATAAAACAGGTAAAATGAACATTTTAAAGGGTGAGATAGATGAGGATATTAAAATGAATTGCTAAATGCAGTGAGTTTACATCATTAGGACTTCATAGTGTCATTACCTAATAACTTGGGCTATAACACATTTAACAATAGTAGCTTTGGCCAATATTTGAATAGTTTTGAAAAATCTGTTTCTTTTTTCCCAACTTCTTTTCAGATCAGATTTGCTTTCCATCTTTAAAAAAATTTTTTTTAATGTTTATTTTTGAGAGAGACAGAGCCCAAGTTGGGGAAGGACAGAAAGATAGAGGGAGACAGAATCTGAAGCAGGCTCCAGGCGCTGAGCTGCCAGCACAGAGCCTGATGCAGGACTCGAGAACCGTGAGATCCCTGATATCATGACCTGAGCTGAAGTTGGATGTTTAACTGACTGAGCCACCCAGGTGCCCCTTTCATCGTTTTTAAACTCATGGCAAACAAAGTTTGTATTAGGAGAGTATTCATGTTTTCATTTTCTTGATGCTAATGTAGGCCCTCATTGGTTTTCCAGTGAGTCTCATTTTTTGCAAAATCTTTATGTCTCTTGCCTACCTTGTGAGGGTTGACTTAACTGGAGAGTATACTCCAAAAATGCTTAAACGGGCCCACATAAGCCTTAAGAGGTAGGAATATGCTGAAAACCATTGAGGCCACCAACATCAGTGCCCCACTTTGGGATTTTGCTTTCTTCCCCCAGGTTGCCTTGCATACCTACGTGAAACATAGACATCTGGCATTCTGACCAAGTGAGGGCAGCTTGGGCATGACAGATAATAATCCATATAATAAAACTCGTAAATTTAGAGGCGCCTGGCTGGTTCAGTTGGTGGAGTGTCCGACTTCGGCTCAGGTCATGATCTCATGGGTTCGCAAATTCAAGCCCTCCATCAGACTCTCTGCTGTCAGCACAGAGCCTGCTTCAGAAATCTGTCCCCCCCACTCTGCCTCTCCCCTGCTTGCGTGTGCCCTCTCTCTCTCTTCTCTCTCTCCCCTCCTCTCCTCTTTTCTTCTCTCTCTCTCTCTCTCATGTCTCAAAAATAAACACTTAAAAATGTGTAAAATTGTAAATCTTAACTTTTCTCTTGCTAGGTTAATACAGTTAGTAGCCCTAATGCTTTCTCACATACCAATGAATAGTCCGTTTCGTGCACAACCCCTCTTTGGAGGCCACTGTAGTAGAAAACAATCTTTCATACCTCTTTTTGAGTAGGGTAAGTGTCATGCAAGCTGAAAAACTAGCAGCCTGGGCTGGTTAGCTTGTTTGCTGAGCTGATCATGGTAACAGGAACAAGGTACCATCACTGAATTTGGTGTATTTTTCTGAGGCAAAGGCCAAGAGCTTTCACAGGTTCTCACAGGGGGTTATGACCCCAGTGAGGTTAAGAATTGCTGGTAACTTGTTTTTTTTTTTCTTTTTAAAAAACTTCAAGCTTCCATAGACTTTCTTAGTCATTGATTTGTTAAAGCTGGAATTGCCCTTGGACACATGATAGCCTTAAAATTAGCTGACATCACACAATTTTGGTCATCTGAGAGAAGAGTAGGTTTTCTTTAATAACAGACAGTAGCTTTGATGTGCTTCTTCTCGTGACTTGTCACCCAGAGTACTAAGACTCAGGCTTCTTTCTCTCCTAAGTCCTCTTTTCCGTTCTAGCATCTCTAGCTTTTATTTAGCCCACCATGTGAGTGAATTTCTATTCTTTTCCAGATCTTATCTTCATGCTCACCAATACGGTGCTTTTTTTCCTCTGCTATTTTGGTCTTTAACAGTGCTGCTTATTAAGTTTATATAATCCAGATCGTGCATTTCCTATAGTTTAGTGAAACATAAGTAATTAATGAGTAGTGATTCTCTTATTTATTTCATGCCATTTCAGTTTCACAGACTCACTGCAGTTGATGGGTCAGATTGCGATCTTCACTGATTTCTCTTCCTTGACTGATTTTATGGTGTAATTTCTCTTCCCCTGAATTCTGTTATGAGTTAGCCCCACTCTCTGTCCTTTTCTCAACCTGTTGCTGATTTTCCTCATTTGTGCTAGAGCTTGCCGCGTTTCTCCTGCCGACTGAATTCTCACTTGGAAAGTTGTGATCGCAGCTCCAAGCTTTCTGTACCAAACACCCAGCCTGAGCACAGGAAGGTTTTGGACGATTATGTAGCAAATGCAGGGATGTTTTAGTCTTGTGATATTGTCTTGCCTCTTTTGTGTTTTTAGTTTTCCTTCTTTTTCACTTTGCACTGGTTGTTTGTCTTACACCATTATATTTTTGTTATAGGATGTCAATTGTATCTGAGTGTGTATTCAATACCCTTCACTGAACAGGGCACTAGGGCACTACAAATTGGGAAGAGGGGTGCAGGAAAAAGCCCTCAGAAAAGTAAAGTTTAGAAAGCTTGTACATTTACATTATCCTTAAGATTCCAGAATTTTTAAGCCAAAATATCATTACCTTTTCTTTCAAGTTTCTTCCAAACTTCAGATGTTATTTCTAAACTTAAGTTGGACTTTTTTTTTTTAATAAATTCTGGCTCATCCACCAAGGATGCCATCTTTTTTAAAAAATGTTTTTGATGTTTCATTTATTTTTGAGAGAGAGAGAGAGAGAGAGAGACAGCGTGAGCAGGGGAGAGGCAGAGCGAGGGAGACACAGAATCTGAAGCAGGCTCCAGGCTCTGAGCTGGCTGTCAGCACAGAGCCCGATGTAGGGCTCAAACCCACCAACTGTGAGATCATGACCTGAGCAGCAGTCTGACGCTTAACCAACTGAACCACCCAGGTGCCCCTCAACTTATTTTTTTTAAGTTTGTTTATTCATTTTGAGAGAGAGAGAAACAGAGCATGCAAGCTGAGGGGAGGGACAGAGAAAGAGAGAGAGAGAGAATCCCAAGGAGGCTCATGCCTCCAGCCCAGAACTGGATGCAGGGCTTGATCTCACAAACCATGAGACCACGACCTGAGCCAAAATCAAGAGTCAGACATTCAACCGACTGAGATACCCAGGAGCCCCAAATTGGACTTACTAAAACCAGCCAACTCATCCTGTAACTTTATTACTCACATAATTTTTTTTCTGTATTTGTCATTTTATCCTCTGTTGCTTACATTTGACTAGTATTATCCTTTATTTAACCAAGTGGCTTCTGGATGCCTGAGAGGCAAGTTCTTCATGCTAGCATTTTCATTTTTGTTTTTATCCTTCACTGTGCTAGAAGTCTTACAGCTGCTATGTAAGTGAAAAACTTCTGGATGGATAGAGTAGTATAAATAATTTCACACAATAAGTGATTCTGATGTTTGTTATCTCTTTTTCTTTTTTTTTTTTGCCTGCAATTTATTTTCTTAATAAGATTTCTTAGGATAATGTTAATGTCAGTTATCATTTTGTGAATGTTTAGTGGCCATGTAGTCAAAGAAACCAGCAGCTGAAAGGTTTGTTTGAAGCCACGTGAAGCAACTGGGGTGCTGTGTTCTCTCTCTGTTCCTAGGGTGCTAATACATATTTCCATTATAGCATGGAACACATTTTATGATACTTTTATATATTCATATCTTTTTCTTCCATGGAACTGAGCTCTTGGAAGGTGGGAAAATGTCTCTGGCAGAGCCGGGCTCACAGGCATTCAGTGAGTATTTGATCTAATGCCCTGTGTTTCACACCACCGTTTTCAAGAAAACCACCTCTTCTATCTTTAGTATGGTGTTTCTCACACTAGAGGCCAGGGGCGTAGGCAGGAGAGGAATTTCCATGTCTTGTTCTGAGGGTTTATCACAGCTTGTCAGATGCCTTTTTCCTTTAATGAAATGAAAAAAAAAAATACCATGAATCATCAGGATGAATACGTTAGCAACATGGTTCTAACATGAAACATGCATGTTATGTTAGCAACATACGTTCAGACATGCCCATGAACACTTCCTCTGACATGTTCTCAGGGATCTGAAGGTTCATGTTGGAGGACGAGCCGTCAGGGTACCACTTTCTACTTGGAAATGCCTCACTCGGTGCTCCTTGTCAGGCACCCCTGTCACACTTACCTGTGTCATGATGGGATTTCCCTCTGGCTCTGTGGACCCCTCTCCCAGAGTTAGCCCATCTCCACAGTGCTTTGCACACGAGGGTACAGCACTCACTGAGCTATGGGATAACCTGGGAATACGCATTCATAAGTCTTTTTCTCCTACCGGACACTGAGCATCACAGTTCAGGGAACCTCTCCAGCTTTGAGTCCTGAGCACCCAGCTCTCCCAGCACCGTGCATGGTGAGGTAGTCAGATCGAATCCCGAGGTAACTAGAATGGATGCAGGCAAACACATTTTAAAGGTCTCCTCATTCTTTTGAGATGAGAATCATGTGGGCATTGACTTTTCATTTCTCAAAGTGTTTTTTTGTTTTCCCAAAGTTGGTCTGAATACTCTGGTTTCTCTTCAGATCACATAAGTGTTTTTGCCTTTTACCAAAGTTGGTCTTAGAGATATTTGTACCTGTCTTTGTCTTTCAGTATGCTGAGTATGACTGTCTTCTAACTCGTGTCTGATTCTGATATACTTGGCTCTGATTCTGCTCCCTATTTCTTTTAAAAAATATTTTTTTAACATTTTAATTTATTTTTGAGAGGCCGAGTGAGAGCAAGTATGAGCAGGAGAGGGGCAGAGAGAGAGGGGAGACACAGAATCTGAAGCAGGCTCTAGGCTTTGAGCTGTCAAAGAGCCAGACACGGGGCTCAAACTCATGGACTGTGAGATCATGACCTGAGCCAAAGTTGGGCACTCAACTGACTGAACCACCAAGGCACCCATCTGCTTCCTGTTTCTAAGTAGACTATTCCATGTTACTTGGTTACTATCTTCTAGCAAGTGTTGGATGGATTTCTTTAAATTAAATTTGTAAAGATTTTCATCTAAGTTAGCATATAGGGCAACAATGGTTTCTTTTTTTTTTATAATTTTTTTATTTTTACAAATAGTTTATTGTCAAGTTGGTTTCCATATAACACCCAGTGCTCATCCCC